>NC_057806.1:34716948-34992279 GCF_018294505.1 Triticum aestivum | reverse complement strand
GAGATCTGGATCGGGAGCTGGCCTCACCTCCCCCGCCCCCTCCTGGTCGGCCGCCGCGCGACCCGCGGGAGGTCTCGGTCGTCCTGGAGATGCCTCCTGCGCTGCTCCGTGTCGAGGGCGGACGGGACGCCCCCCGCCCCTCTTCAATGCGGCCGCGGCGCCCACTGGCCACTGGGCGAGCCTTAACTGTGGTAGCTGGGCCGCAGTCGTCCAAGGCGCTGCCGGGCATTCATCGCGCACGACACCCGCGGGGCTCGAGGCTGCGGACGCGGTGGGATGGGTCACCGTCGCGTCCCGTCGGCCGCACCGGACGGCTTTGCCTGATGCCGCATTCATGCCCCGCCGGCCTCCTCCGGAGTGGATAAAAGGACTTTGTTTCCGTTGTCTTGAGCCTCGACATCGCCAGGCCAAGTGCCCCAACCAGGTCGTCTGACGCCGCTGCTTCCGGTCAGGCCACCACGCAAGATCCTGCTACAACAAGCCGGCTCCGCATCTCCGGCCGGGTGCCCCCCGCACTCGTCCCCTTCGCCCGGCTCACGTTGTCATGCAATCCTGTCGGCCCGCGCCTTCTCCGACTCCTGCACCAGCCCCACGCCCTGCACCAACCCCGCGCCCTGCACCAGCCATGGTTTGGTCCGGAGACCACTCGCAGCGCCCGGCCGAGGTTTTTACGGTCATCCATGGGACCCCAGCCATGCATCAAGAGGCGGCTCTGCTGGGCTCGAACGCCTTGGTGGCATGGCTGGACCACGACGTGCGTGCAAGCACGAACGACATCGCCGCCGCCATCGTCCTCGAGCTCGGCATGCTGTTGGCGGACATCGACGTCGTCAAGCACTTTTCGGAGGCGTTCCTCGTCAGGTTCTTCCACCAGCACCACTGCGCCGACGCGGCGGGGCACCGCGACATCCCGTTTGGAGCGACGAGGCTGCAACTGCACCCTTGGCGCCTGGACGACCACTCCGAAACCGTTGATCTAGTCCACCATGTCCGTCTCTGCCTGGACGGGCTGCCGCTGCAGGCGTGGGACGAGCCCGCCGTGGCGCAGGCCATCGGCACGGGCTGCTCCATCGACTACATCTAGCCGGCCTCGAAGCTGAAGACCAACTGCGAGATGCTCGCTGTCTGGGCGTGGACGGCGTCGCCGGCTTGCGTCCCGCGCGTCAATTGGGTCACCCTTCCTGCGCGTGCGGGCGCCCAGCCGGCCTTCGGGCGTCGCGGACTGGAGCGGCGGGTCATCATTCACCTGTCGATCCACGAGGACCCAACACAAGGACCAAGGGTGGTTTCCAAGGGCTATGACTTCACGAAAGGCGTCGTCGACGGTGAGCGGCAGGCTCGCGATCCGCGAGAGTGCATCTCCAGGCCCGTCAACAATCACCGCAGTGACCGCAATGACGACCGCGACAGGCGCCGCGATGACCACGACCGCAGGGGCCGCGACGGCTCACGCAACAGGGAGGGGTGGGGCGCGCGCATCAGGCGCAACCTCTCCAGGAAGCCATGGGACTCCTCGCGCGATCAGGGCCGCGACAATGGGCGCGACGGCCGCCGTGATGACGATGCTGGTCGCGACCGCGATGGTCGCCGGCGCTCTGCCGTTGTGCCGGCCGTCCTGGCGGGCTCTGGCTCCTCTAGCGCCGAGGCGGCCCGCGCGACTAAGATGCTTCCTCTCCTTGCCGAGCCACTGGACGTTGGGCGCGGCCGCAGCACCTCTCGGCACCCCTCACCGCGTGCTGCCAGGCGTCGCTCCCAGGAGGCCCTCACGCCACCGGTGTCGCTGCCACTGTCACCTACTATCGGTGTCAAAACCGGCGGATCTCGGGTAGGGGGTCCCGAAATGTGCGTCTTGGCCGGATGGTAACAGGAGGCAAGGAACACGATGTTTTACCCAGGTTCGGGCCCTCTTGATGGAGGTAAAACCCTACGTCCTGCTTGATTAATATTGATGATATGGGTAGTACAAGAGTAGATCTACCACGAGATCAAGGAGGCTAAACCCTAAAAGCTAGCCTATGGCATGATTGTTGTATGATGAAGTTGTCCTACGGACTAAAACCCTCCGGTTTATATAGACACCGGAGAGGGTTAGGGTTACACAAAGTCGGTTACAATGGTAGGAGATCTTGAATATCCGCATCACCAAGCTTGCCTTCCACGCCAAGGAAAGTCCCATCCGGACACGGGACGAAGTCTTCAATCTTGTATCTTCATAGTCTTGGAGTCCGACTGAAGGTATAGTCCGGCTACCCGAACACCCCCTAATCCAGGACTCCCTCAGTAGCCCCTGAACCAGGCTTCAATGACGACGAGTCCGGCACGTAGATTGTCTTCGGCATTGCAAGGCGGGTTCCTCCTCCAAATTCTTCATGAAAGTTTGTAAACACCAAGAGTAGTGTTCGGCTCTGCAAAATAAGTTTCCATGTATTGCCACAGAGAGAATAATATTAACACAAATCTAATCCCCTGACGTATTCCCCAGCGTGATATCACACTACGACCAAGCCTTTATTCGAATCGTTTTCACTTTTCCACCTCAGCGTGTTTTGCGAGGCGGTTTCCTTGGCACGTCTTGTCAAAGCAGAGATCGTGTCCCCTTTATTTACGGGATTCTCATCAATACGGACGTGGGTAACCCAATCCCCGTTAGCATGTCTTCTCGATTAAAGGCGAGTCCCAAACGGTTACGGGGAGGGCTCCTGGTATGCAACCTCTTATAAAGAGACCAATGCCTTACTCCTTTTCTCCAATCTCAAAACAAGTTCGCCTGTCGCCTCGAGTTCCAACACCCTAGGCTCAAGATTCCAGGCGCTTCGGGCCTTCGAAAATGTCTGGTTCTGACCTTCAAGGCCGATGGATGCCCTCCTCCGTCATGGAGGAGGACGTGCTAAAGTTGAGAGAGGCTAAGTTCTTGACCGCCGAAATTTTGCATAGGTCGCCCGCTCAAAGGCAGGCTATTCCCAGTCCCCAGCCCGGTGAGAGCGTAGTGTTCATGTGTCACTTCCTTAGGGGGTTAGGCTTCCCGATGGATCCCTTCGTGAGGGGGCTGATGTTCTATTATGGGCTGGAATTTCATGACTTAGCTCCGGAGTCCATCCTCCACATTTCCTCATTCATCGTTGTGTGCGAAGCGTTCCTCCGTGTTACTCCTCACTTCGGATTATGGCTCAAGACTTTTGGAGTGGAGCCGAAGATGATCGAGGGACGGCACGCAGAGTGCGGAGACGCTGTCATAAGTAAGAATGCTGATGCTCCATGGCCCGAGGGCTCCTTTCAAGAGGAGCTCGGCTTGTGGAAACGAGAGTGGTTCTATATCACCGCTCCCAGGAGCACCAAGTGGGTGGCGCCTCCTGCCTTTCGCTCGGGTCCCCCCCCCCACGGCTAGCGTCATGGGTCAACAAAGGATTAGATTGGGGGTTATCCAAAGACATGCCCTTGTTGCAGGGACGCATTAGGGATCTCTTAGAAAGAGACCTCAACCTGGTCAAGGTGACGCAGGTCATGCCGATTCGCCGAACACTGCCTGGCAAACGTCGCTCCCTTCGTCTGTGGGAGTTTAATCCGGAGGGACCACGAGCTCTCCAGCATTTTATGGGCGCAACGCCCGTGGAGATGTATAAAATGTTCTTCGGATCACAAGCAATGTGTACGGATTTGACCGAGGACGCAGGTTTAAGCTGCAATCGCCCGGATACTCAAGTAAGTAACCTTGTGCCCGGACTCGCTATCCGTAAAATTGTCATAAATTCGCCCCTAAAAGAGCTGTCCTTTTAAACAGGAGCGGATAGCGAAGGCAAAGCTGATCAGGTGTCCGGCTCCCCTTCCTGAGACCAGGCCGGATCCCGTGCTAGTCAGGATGTTGAAGATCATGCCTTTGGAGGGAAGTGAGGGGGAGGACAAGGAAACTATGGCCTCCGCGAAGGAGGCTGCTCCGAAGGGAAGAACCGACAATTTCTCTCCTAAGGGGAAGAAGAGGGCCGCCTCTGACGACCCGGAGACCATGGCATCAAAGCGGGGGAAAAGGTCCTCGTCAGAGGGTCCGAAGCCGGGGAGATCCTCGGCCGAACTACGCCCTCAAAGGGATCAGCCCTCCAGCGAGCCGTAAGTAGAGAAAGATTTTCCTTTAGAGGGATGAGAGAAATCCTTGCTTTTTATCTGAGAAGATTAACCGAAATTTTACTTTGTAGCTCGGACCTCAGCCCTTCTCAGCAGAGCTCGTCTTCGGGGGATCTTCTTCCGGAGATGATGGAGAGTGGAACGCCTCCCCCTG
Organism: Triticum aestivum; assembly: GCF_018294505.1. Classification (NCBI taxonomy): domain Eukaryota; kingdom Viridiplantae; phylum Streptophyta; class Magnoliopsida; order Poales; family Poaceae; genus Triticum; species Triticum aestivum. The sequence continues at coordinate 34,988,009 of NC_057806.1, read as the reverse complement.
CTGTACTGCCCGGCGAGGCGGGCGACCCTGAGGTGTCGTCGCGGAGGGTTTCTTCGAATCCGGTAGGGGTGGAAGGTAGCCATATGTCCCCCACGGTTCTCCGCGTCCGGCCTTCAATGGAGGTCATAGGGCGAGTCCGACACCGTCCGATGCGCGGTCAGAGGAGCTGATGATTCTGCTGGGGCGAGCTTCTATCTCAGAGGAGCACCGTGCATTGATGGGTACAGTGATTGGAAGGATTTCGTCCGCGTAAAGCGGATTGCATGAGGCCGTCAGAAGTTTGCTGACTGGTTCTGAGGTACGTTTGATAATGTACTTCTTTGTCAGTTGCGCATAAACAAGATGCGCCCTGTGTAGATAGTAGCCCCTGAGACTCTATGCGTTGTCAAAATTGACGGCGTGCAGAGGATCATAATCCCAGGTCTAAAATTTCGCCTTTGTGTACAGGTGGCGAAGTGTCCGGAATCGAGCCGAACTGATGATTTTGCCGAACTAAAGCGGCAACTTGACGTGGCAGATGCTGACATCGCGCTCGTCAACGAGTGGCTCGATGAGGCTCAAGGTATGCAATTCCTCGGGCGGCACCTGGTAAGAGGAGCTTTATGCCAGTATCTTACAATGTGTGTGCTTGACGCAGATGGTGCGGCCGCCGTGGAGAGTCTTCGGGCGGAACTTGCCCGAGCTAAGGAATAAGCCAGGAAAAGTGATGCGGCTGCCGAGAAGGCCCTTGAGGAGCTGAGAGCCGAACAGGCTGCTCACTGCCGAAGCAAGAAGGAGATGGCCGTGAAGTTAAAAAGTGCTGCTGACCGTTGCAAGTTTCTTGAGAAAGAAGACCGGGCGAGACAGACGGACTTAGAGAAGGCCGTTGCTGATGCCAAGGACGCTCGCTCTGCGGTGAGAGCTGCGAAGGAGGAGCTGCGTCAGGCCGGACAGATTGCGGCTGCAAAGCCCTTTATGCTGCGGAGGAAGTTTTGCGATCCAAAGTTTGCTCCGTTGGACCGGATGTGGAGTGCTGAGGACACCTATCTAGATTTGGCAGCGAGTGCTGCTGATGCGACCGAATACTTTTGAGATCAAGAAGATCGCGCAGTGGAAAGGCTTTTCTGGTCGCAGTTCTAGAATCCAGAGCGTCCACTGGCAGTGGACGATCGTCTGGCTCAATGGGCCGAACTGAATAGATTGTCCGGACTTGCCATGAAGTATGTCATGGGTCATCTGTGGCCGGGGAGATCGGAGCCGAAGAGTTATTTCAGCTTGGTGCAGCAATTCCTTGACGCGGTGCCATGTATCAATGCGATGAAGAGGTCAGCATGCATAGAGGGCGCACGGATGGCTCTTGCCCGTGTCAAGACATACTGGGCAGGGATGGAGACCACCGTTGTTGCATCCCGAGATTCAGACAAAAGCCAAGTACCCTCCGAGCACTATTTTCAGGAAGTCCTTGAAGGCGCTCGTGTAATAGAGACGCAGTGCTCGAAGGATGCTATATTCTGATAGCATATGTAATTATAAAGCAATATTTTGATGAATTGTAGTAGCCTTCTATACTTGTGCCTTCAAGTATTTGGAACACCTCCTGTGCGGCCGTTTTAAGATATATATACAAAATCTGAAAGATTGCAGTCGTTGGCTTCAGCCCCCACGCACATAGTGCGGGGGTGCTCGCAGAAGGCGCATTTTCACACTTAATCCAACGTCTTGGTCCTACAAAGGAGGTGATAGCGCACGAGCTAGGCAGCCGGACTATAATGCTTTAACACTTTCACTTTGCCATAGGAGCTTGACAATGGGACTATTTAGGTAGCCCCTGGTGGCGACTGCGCGTGTGCGTGGCCGGGAAACGGCCCTTCGTTAATGCGGAGGAATCCTACAGATTCCGGAGAGTCATCGAGTGGTTGACCAGTCTCACGCCATATCATGACAGTCGGTTTTCGGCTTTCTCTACTGAGGTGCTCGCCTGGCCGAACTAGGGCACAATCGCAGTAGTTCTCCTGGTGCCACCTTAGCCGATAGAGAGGAACGTAAGGCGGCTGAACACAGGAGCCGGGCAACCCAACATTTGACCAAAATCATGACTCGGAGCTGATGCATATAAGGCCAAACTCGCGACGCCGAACACTCCCTAAGGTATTCGGTCTTTATGAGAGAGGGCGAGGTAACGCTCTGAGGTATAAGCCCCTAGTGTCCAGGTACGCGCAAGAATTCTGACGTGACCACATGCCAAGACGCCAGCCTCCTCCTTGGTCATAGAACCAGGGGATGTGTATCAACAAGAGACAGTAAAAAAGGTTTACGCAGGGTCTTAATCTGAAAAGAATCCTTGGAATGGGTCCCTACTGCACGTCTGCGCCTGTGTCTCCGTTGTGCCGTATCCTGGACGGGCGCAGCACGGCGTTCATCTGTAAAAAGAGAGTAACTAAGTTGAAAAAGTGGCGCGCCGAAGAAAAGTTATATGAAATAAACAAAGTGTAAAGTAAAATATGAAAAATTGAGCTTTATTGTCTCTTATTTTATACGTGTGAAGCCCCTAGTGCAGGGGTATATGGCCACTAAGCCTTTATCAACGATACTTTTGTGCCGGACTCGTCTATCCGTGTCCGTGGTCTTAATGACCTGTTCCGATGTTCTGGCTGGTGAAACCATTGTATTGTGGGGCTGTTAAAGCGGCCACACAATCCTCCGCTTGGGGGAGGTGTTCTCACTGCTTCCCCTTTAAGGAGATCATGCCGCGTGGACCGGGCATCTTAAGCTTAAGAGATGCATAATGCGATATTGCGTTAAAGCGGGCGAAAGCTTCGCGTCCCAGTAGTGCTTGATAGCGACTTGAGAATGGGACGATGTGGAAAGTCAGCTTTTCATGACGGAAGTTATCGGCAGAGCCGAAAATAACCTCGAGCCAGAGAAAACCCATGCAATGGGTGTCCGGACCTGGCGTTACTCCTTGAAAGGAGGTTTTGTTGTGGCGAATTCTTTTTGGGTCGATCCTCATGTGGCGGATTGAGTCCTGATATATCAGGTTGAGTCCGCGTCCACCATCCATAAGGACATTTGAAAATTGGAGTCTGCCAATTATTGGATCGAGTACCAGGGCAGTCCTGCCTGGGTTCCTGACACTTCTAGAATAATCCAGATGATCGAAGATGATTGGTTTTGACAACCAGTGGCGGGATTCCTTTGGGATAGGCCGTGGGGTGCGTACCTTTATGGGCACCACACGTTTTATTATGTGGAGTAAGTTTACTGTTTTTACTTCTTCTGGGAAATTCTTTTGTTTCTTGGTACTCTGCTTTTGGGGTTCGTCTTCGTCTTCGCTTGGTGTGTCGAGCCCCTTGTGTTCGGCGTTGAGTCTGCCGGATTGTTTGAAAACCCAACAATCTCTGTGGGTATGGTTAGCAGGCTTTCCGGGAGTGCTGTGTATTTGACATATCCTATCCAAGATTTTGTTTAGGTTGGATAGGTCGTCCCTGTTATCTTGGAGGGGCGGCTTTTTCTGATTCTGTCGTGAGCTTTTGAATCCGGCATTGACTGTCATGCTCTTCGGACTTTTTTCCTTAGTCTGGCGACGGTCCTTATTGCGTCACGGTTTTCCGTTTCCATCCCTAGTTTCAGATATACTTGGGTCACTGGTGCTGCATCTTGCCAACCAGCTGTCCTCTCCTGCGCAAAAGCGGGTCATGAGGCTTGTTAGTGCGGCCATTGTTCTTGGCTTTTCTTGGCCGAGGTGTCTGGCGAGCCATTCGTCTCGGACATTATGCCTGAAAGCCGCTAAGGCTTCAGCGTCCGGACAGTCGACTATCTGATTCTTTTTAGTAAGAAATCTATTCCAGAATTGCCGAGCTGACTCTCCGGGCTGTTGAGTTATGTGACTAAGATCGTCTGCATCCACAGGGCGGACATGGGTCCCTTGAAAATTTGCTCAGAAAGCGTCCTCGAGCTCTTCCCAACTTCCGATTGTGTTTTCAAGAAGGCTTTTGAGCCAATGCCGGGCTGGCCCTTTAAGCTTGAGGGGTAAGAATTTTATGGCGTGGAGGTCATCTCCTCTAGCCATATGTATGTGGGGATATAGTCCTCGATCCAGACTCCAGGGTCTGTTGTTCAATCATATGCCTCTATGTTTACGGGATGCCCAGAGAACGACAAACCAGGATTTCAGCCTCACGAGCCATGGGCGTGGCCTTCGGACGAGCCGCCACCCGCGTCTTGTGCAGCGAGAGTGCACCGCCAACCTCAGAGATGGTGACTCCTACCAAGGTCTTCCGGCGCGCCGCTGGAGCTGGCGCAGGCGTTGCAGCCGGGGTGGGGACGGGCAGAATGGCGGCCGGCCGCTCCCCGAAAAGCGGCGCTAGGCACTGGAGGCCAACCGCACCGGAAGCGTCAGCTTGGCGGCAGCGCACAGGGGAGGGAGTACGACGCACCGACCCGCTGGACGGCAGGGGAGGCGTTGGGGAGGCCTCGAAACCAGGGGGCCTAAAGGGGGACGACACCGGTAGCAGGAGAATGGGGGACTCACAAAGCTGGAGCAGCGCCGAGCTCGGCCCGTCAGGCAGGAGCGTGGTTGACCGGGCTTCATTCCTCTTTGATCTTGGCGACAGAGGCAGGACGGAGGTAGGTGAGGGAGTCCTGGATTAGGGGGTGTTCGGGTAGCCGGACTATACCTTCAGCCGGACTCCAGGACTATGAAGATACAAGATTGAAGACTTCGTCCCGTGTCCGGATGGGACTTTCCTTGGCGTGGAAGGCAAGCTTGGCGGTGCGGATATTCAAGATCTCCTACCATTGTAACCGACTTTGTGTAACCCTAACCCTCTCCGGTGTCTATATAAACCGGAGGGTTTTTGTCCGTAGGACAACTTCATCATACAACAATCATACCATAGGCTAGCTTTTAGGGTTTAGCCTCCTTGATCTCGTGGTAGATCTACTCTTGTACTACCCATATCATCAATATTAATCAAGCAGGACGTAGGGTTTTACCTCCGTCAAGAGGGCCTGAACCTGGGTAAAACATCGTGTTCCTTGCCTCCTGTTACCATCCGGCCTAGACGCATAGTTCGGGACCCCCTACCCGAGATCCGCCGGTTTTGACACCGACATTGGTGCTTTCATTGAGAGTTCCTCTGTGTCATCGCCTTTAGGCCCGATGGCTCCTTCGATCATCAACAACGATGCAGTCCAGGGTGAGACTTTTCTCCCCAGACAGATCTACGTCTTCGGCGGCTTCGCACTACGGGCCAAGTCGCTTGGCCACCTTGAGCAGATCGAAAGCTACGCCCCTGGCCATCAGGTCAGGTTTGGAAGCCTAAACTACACGGCTGACATCCGCGGGGACTTGATCTTCGACGGATTCAAGCCACAGCCAAGCGCGCCGCACTGTCTCGATGGGCATGATATAGCTCTGCTGCCGAATAGCGCCTTGGAGGCCGCACACGCATTGGTTCCGACCATTGATTTGGAGCCCACTGCGCCGATCGAGGATCAGCGATTGGATGCTGCCTCAGGGGCCGCAATCTCAGAGGCGATCGAGCCGAACTCCAGCCCCGCACTCCGCATGGCCCGTGACTCCGAGGAGCCGGATTCCTTTCTGAACTCCGAGCCCCCCGCGCCCCTGCCGATCGAATCCGATTGGGCGCCAATAATGGAGTTCACCGCCGCAGACATCTTTCAGCACTCGCCCTTCGGCGACATCCTGAATTCGCTAAAGTCTCTCTCTTTATCAGGAGAGCCCTGGCCGGACTACGGTTAGCAAGGATGGGATTCGGATGATGAAGAAATTCAAAACCCACCCACCACCCACTTCATAGCCACTGTCGATGACTTAACCGACATGCTCGACTTCGACTCCGAAGACATCGACGGTATGGACGACGATGCAGGAGACAACCAAGAACCAACGCCTATAGGGCATTGGACAGCCACCTCATCTCATGATGTGTACATGGTGGATACCCCTAAAGGAAGCAACAACGAGGAAAACGGGGATGGAAAGAGGGATCGATCTCTCGAAAAACAATCAAAGCGTCGGCGTAAACGCCGACCCAAGCCCCGCCTCGACAAAGACCCAGCCATAGAGCAGGATGAGATGGTAGACGACGAGCATGCCTTAGAGCAATCGTCCCAACAGGACAACCCGGATAGAGAAACCGAACATCCCTCGCCCGGCGAAAATGGCATTTCGGACGACCCTACGCCGGACAAGCCCACGAAGCAGAAGAACCTCCACAAACGGCTTGTTGCAACCACACGTAGCCTGAAAAAGCAGAAGCGGAAGCTAAAAACTGCGAAAGATGCACTCAGGATCAGATGGAGTAAAGTAATCAATACCATAGACAAATACGGCGACAGTCGCCGCACTAAAAGCTATCTGAAGAGAAAGCTACTTCCTGAATTCGACGAGGAGGCCTTAGAGCCCTCGCATTCCAAAAGTGAGAAAGCCACACGGTCGGATAGACGACCCCATGGCCAGCATAAAGTAGCAAGCAGCGCCGCACTTAAGCCGGCATGCGACCCACTTAAGGATTCGCATCATGGCCCAGCCAGGTCCATTTACGAGCCAAGAAAGCAAGCTCTCATAAGCAATGCAATAAAGCCATTATCAGAATCCGGCACACCCAAATACAGGGGTGCCGCACACCCCCTATGTTTCACCGATGAGGTCCTGGATTATGAATTTCCAGCGGGATTCAAACCCGTAAACATAGAGGCATATGATGGAACAACAGACCCTGGAGTCTGGATCGAGTACTATATCCTCCACATACATATGGCTAGAGGAGATGACCTCCACGCCATAAAATACTTACCCCTCAAGCTTAAAGGGCCAGCCTGGCATTGGCTCAAAAGCCTTCCTGAAAACACAATCGGAAGTTGGGAAGAGCTCGAGGACGCTTTCCGAGGAAATTTTTAAGGGACCTATGTCTGCCCTCCGGATGCAGACGATCTTAGTCACATAACTCAACAGCCCGGAGAGTCAGCTCGGCAATTCTGGAATAGATTTCTTACTAAAAAGAATCAGATAGTCGACTGTCCAGACGCTGAAGCCTTAGCGTCTTTCAGGCATAATGTTCGAGACGAATGGCTCGCCAGACACCTCGGCCAAGAAAAGCCAAGAACAATGGCCGCACTAACAAGCCTCATGACCCGCTTTTGCGCAGGAGAGGACAACTGGTTGGCAAGATGCAGCACCAGTGACCCAAGTACATCCGAAACTAGGGATGGAAACGGAAAACCGCGACGCAATAAGGACCGTCGCTGGACTAAGGAAAAAAGTCCAACGAGCACGGCAATCAACGCCGGATTCAAAAGCTCACGACAGAATCAGAAAAAGCCGCCCCTCCAAGATAACAGGGACGACCTATCCAACCTAAAAAAAATCTTGGATAGGATATATCAAATACACAACACTCCCAGAAAGCCTGCTAACCATACCCATAGAGATTGTTGGGTTTTCAAACAATCCGGCAGACTCAACGCCGAACACAAGGGGCTCGACACACCAAGCGAAGATGAAGACGAACCCCAAAATCAGAGTACCAGGAAATAAAAGAATTTCCCACAAGAAGTAAAAACAGTAAACTTACTCCACATAACAAAACGTGCGGCGCCCATAAAGGTACGCACCCCACGGCCTATCCCAAAGGAATCCCGCCACTGGTTGTCAAAACCAATCATCTTCGATCATCTGGATTATTCTAGAAGTGTCAGGAACCCAGGCTGGACTGCCCTGGTACTCGATCCAATAATTGGCGGACTCTAGTTTTCAAATGTCCTTATGGACGGTGGCAGCAGACTCAACCTGATATATCAGGACTCAATCCGCCACATGGGGATCGACCCAAAAAGAATTCGCCATAGCAAAACATCCTTTCAAGGAGTAACGCCAGGTCCGGACACCCATTGCATGGGTTTTCTCCGGCTCGAGGTTATTTTTGGCTCTGCCGATAACTTCCGTCGCGAAAAGCTGACTTTCCACATCGCCCCATTCTCAAGTCGCTATCAAGCACTACTGGGACGCGAAGCTTTCGCCCGCTTTAACGCAATACCGCATTATGCATCTCTTACGCTTAAGATGCCCGGTCCACGCGGCATCATCTCCTTAAAGGGGAAGCAGTGAGAACACCTTCCCCAAGTGGAGGATTGTGCTGCCGCTTTAACAACCACACAATACAATGGTTTCACCAGCCAGAACATCGGAACATGTCATTAAGACCACGGACACGGATAGACGAGTCCGGCACAAGAGTATCATTGATAAAGGCTTAGTGGCCATATACCCCTGCACTAGGGGCTTCACACATATAAAACAAGAGACAATAAAGCTCAATTTTTCATATTTTACTTTACACTTTGTTTATTTCATATAGCTTTTGTTCGGCACGCCCCTTTTTCAACTTAGTTACTCTCTTTTTACAGATGAATGTCGTGCTGCGCCCGTCCAGGATACGGCACAACGGAGACACAGGCGCAGACGTGCAGTAGGGACCCGTTCCAAGGATTCTTTTCAGATTAAGACCCTACGTAAACCTTTTTTACTGTCTCTTGTTGATACACATCCCCTGGTTCTATGACCAAGGAGGAGGCTAGCGTCTTGGCATGTGGCCACGTCAGAATTCTTGCGCGTACCTGGACACTAGGGGCTTATACCTCAGAGCGTTACCTTGCTCGCTCTCATAAAGACCGAATACCTTAGGGAGTGTTCGGCGTCGCGAGTTTGGCCTTATATGCATCAGCTCCGAGTCATGATTTTGGTCAAATGTTGGGTTTCCCAGGTCCTGTGTTTGGCCGCCTTATGTTCCGCTCTATCGGCTAAGGCGGCACCAGGAGAACTACTGCGATTGTGCCCTGGTTCGGCCAGGCGAGCACCTCAGTAGAGAAAGCCGAAAACCGACTGTCATGATATGGCGTGAGACTGGTCAACCACTCGATGACTCTCCGGAATCTGTAGGATTCCTCCGCATTAATGAAGGGCCGTTTCCCGGCTAGGCACACACGCGCCCCGAATTCGGGCGAGCGCAGTCGCCACCAGGGGCTACCTAAATAGTCCCATTGTCAAGCTCCTATGGCTAAGTGAAAGTGTTAAAGCATTATAGTCCGGTTGCCTAGCTCGCTACGCTATCACCTCCTTTATAGGACCAATACGTTGGATTAAGTGTGAAAATGCGCCTTCTGCGAGCACCCCCGCACTATGTGCGTGGGGGCTGAAGCCAACGACTGCAATCTTTCAGATTTTGTATATATATCTTAAAACGGCCGCACATGAGGTGTTCCAAATACTTGAAGGCACAAGTATAAAAGGCTACTACAATTCATCAAAATATTGCTTTATAATTACATATGCTATCAGAATATAGCATCCTTCGAGCACTGCGTCTCTATTACACGAGCGCCTTCAAGGACTTCCTGAAAATAGTGCTCGAAGGGTACTCGGCTTTTGTCCGAATCTCGGGATGCAACAACGGTGGTCTCCATCCCTGCCCAGTATGTCTTGACACGGGCAAGAGCCATCTGTGCGCCCTCTATGCATGCTGACCTCTTCATCGCATTGATACGTGGCACTGCGTCAAGGAATTGCTGCACCAAGCTGAAATAACTCTTCGGCTCCGATCTCCCCGGCCATAGATGACCCATGACGTACTTCATGGCAAGTCCGGACAATCTATTCAGTTCGGCCCATTGAGCCAGACGATCGTCCACTGCCAGTGGACGCTTTGGATTCTGGAACTGCGACCAGAAAAGCCTTTCCACTTCGCGATCTTCTTGATCTCAAAAGTATTCGGTTGCATCAGCAGCACTCGCTGCCAAATCCAGATAGGTGTCCTCAGCACTCCATATCGGGTCCAACGGAGTAAACTTCGGATCACAAAACTTCCTCCGCAGCATAAAGGGCTTTGCAGCCGCAATCTGTCCGGCCTGACGCAGCTCCTCCTTCGCAGCTCTCACCGCAGAGCGAGCGTCCTTGGCATCAGCAACGGCCTTCTCTAAGTCCGTCTGTCTCGCCTGGTCTTCTTTCTCAAGAAACTTGCAACGGTCAGCAACACTTTTTAACTTCACGGCCATCTCCTTCTTGCTTCGGCAGTGAGCAGCCTGTTCGACTCTCAGCTCTTCAAGGGCCTTCTCGGCAGCCGCATCACTTTTCCTGGCTTGTTCCTTAGTTCGGGCAAGTTCCACCCGAAAACTCTCCACGGCTGCCGCACCATCTGCATCAAGCACACACATTGTAAGATACTGGCATAAAGCTCCTCTTACCAGGTGCCGCCCGAGGAATTGCATACCTTGAGCCTCATCAAGCCGCTCATTGACGAGCGCGATGTCAGCATCTGCCACGTCAAGTTGCCGCTTTAGTTCGGCAAAATCATCAGTTCGGCTCGATTCCGGACACTTCACCACCTGTACACAAAGGCGACATTTTAGACCTGGGATTATGATCCTCTGCGCGCCGTCAATTTTGAAAACGCATAGAGTCTCAGGGGCTACTATCTACAGAGGGCGCATCTTGTTTATGCGCAACTGACAAAGAAGTACATTATCAAACGTACCTCAAAACCCGTCAGCAAACTTCTGACGGCCTCATGCAATCCGCTTTCCGCGGACGAAATCCTTCCAATCACCATACCCATCAATGCACGGTGCTCCTCTGAGATAGAAGCTCGCCCCAGCAGAATCATCAGCTCCTCCGACCGCGCATCAGACGGTGCCGGACTCGTCCTATGGCCTCCATCGAAGGCCGGACACGGAGAACCTTGGGGGGGCATATGGCTACCTTCCACCCCTACCGGATTCGGAGAAACCCTCCGCGACGACATCTCAGGGTCGCCCGCCTCGCCAGGCAGTACGGCAGGGGGAGGCGTTCCACTCTCCATCATCTCCGGAAGAAGATCCCCCGAAGACGAGCTCTACTGAGAAGGGCTGAGGTCCGAGCTACAAAGTAAAATTTCGGTTAATCTTCTCAGATAAAAAGAAAGGATTTCTCTCATCCCTCTAAAGGAAAATCTTTCTCTAATTACGGCTCGCTAGAGGGCTGATCCCTTTGAGGGTGTAGTTCGGCCGAGGATCTCCCCGGCGTCGGACCCTCTGACGAGGACCTTTCCCCCCTGCTTTGAGGCCATGGTCTTCGGGTCGTCAGAGGCGGCCTTCTTCTTCCCCTTAGGAGAGAAATTGTCGGTTCTTCCCTTCGGAGCAGCCTCCTTCACAGAGGCCATAGTTTCCTTTTCCTCCCCCTCACTTCCCTCCAAAGGCACGATCTTCAACATCCTGACTAGCACGGGATCCGGCCTGGTCTCAGGAAGGGGAGCCGGACACCTGATCAGATTTGCCTTCGCTATCCACTCCTGTTTAAAAGGACAACTCTTTTAGGGGCGAATTTATGACAATTTTACGAATAGCGAGTCCGGGCACAAGGTTGCTTACTTGAGTATCCGGGCAATTGCAGCTTAAACCTGCGTCCTCGGTCAAATCCGGACACATTGCTTGTTATCCGAAGAACATTTTATACATCTCCACGGGCGTTGCGCCCATAAAATGCTGGAGAGCTCGTTATCCCTCCGGATTAAACTCCCACAGACGAAGGGAGCGACGTTTGCCAGGGAGTGTTCGGCGAATCAGCATGACCTGCGTCACCTTGACCAGGTTGAGGTCTCTTTCTAAGAGATCCCTAATGCGGCCCTGCAACAAGGGCATGTCTTTGGATAACCCCCAATCTAATCCTTTGTTGACCCATGACGCTAGCCGTGTTGGGGGACCCGAGCGAAAGGCAGGAGGCGCCACCCACTTGGTGCTCCTGGGAGCGGTGATATAGAACCACTCTCGTTGCCACAAGCCGAGCTCCTCTTGAAAGGAGCCCCCGGGCCATGGAGCATCAGCATTCTTACTTATGACAACGTCTCCGCACTCTGCGTGCCGTCCCTCAATCATCTTCGGCTCCACTCCAAAAGACTTGAGCAATAATCCAAAGTGAGGAGTAACACGGAGGAATGCTTCGCACACAACGATGAATGAGGAAATGTGGAGGATGGACTCCAGAGCTAAGTCATGAAATTCCAGCCCATAATAGAACATCATCCCCCTCATGAAGGGATCCATCGGGAAGCCTAACCCCCGAAGGAAGTGAGACATGAACACTACGCTCTCACCGGGATGGGGACTGGGAATAGCCTGCCTTTGAGCGGGCAACCTATGCAAAATTTCGGCGGTCAAGAACTTAGCCTCTCTCAACTTTAGCACGTCCTCCTCCGTGACGGAGGAGGGCATACATCGGCCTTGAAGGTCGGAACCGGACATTTTCGAAGGTCCGAAGCGCCTGGAATCTGGAGCCTAGGGTGTTGGAACTCGAGGCGACGGGCGAACTTGTTTTGAGATTGGAGAAAAGGAGTAAGGCCTTGGTCTCTTTATATGAGGTTGAATACCATGAGCCCTCCCCGTAACCGTTTGGGACTCGCCTTTAATCGAGAAGACATGCTAACGGGCACGATTGGGTTACCCACGTCCGTATTGATGAGAATCCCGTAAATAAAGGGGACACGATCTCTGCTTTGACAAGACGTGCCAAGGAAACTGCCTCGCAAAACACGCTGAGGTGGAAAAGTGAAAATGATTCGAATAAAGGCTTGGCCGTAGTGTGATATCACGCTGCGGAATACGTCAGCGGATTAGATTTGTGTTAATATTATTCTCTCTGTGGCAATACGTGGAAACTTATTTTGCAGAGCCGAACACTACTCTTGGTGTTTACAAACTTTCATGAAGAAGTTGGAGGAGGAACCCGCCTTGCAATGCCGAAGATAATCTACGCGCCGGACTCGTCGTCATTGAAGCCTGGTTCAGGGGCTACTGAGGGAGTCCTGGATTAGGGGGTGTTCGGGTAGCCGGACTATACCTTCAGCCGGACTCCAGGACTATGAAGATACAAGATTGAAGACTTCGTCCCGTGTCCAGATGGGACTTTCCTTGGCATGGAAGGCAAGCTTGGCGATGCGGATATTCAAGAACTCCTACCATTGTAACCGACTTTGTGTAACCCTAACCCTCTCCGGTGTCTATATAAACTGGAGGGTTTTAGTCCGTAGGACAACTTCATCATACAACAATCATGCCATAGGCTAGCTTTTAGGGTTTAGCCTCCTTGATCTCGTGGTAGATCTACTCTTGTACTACCCTTATCATCAATATTAATCAAGCAGGACGTAGGGTTTTACCTCCATCAAGAGGGCCCGAACCTGGGTAAAACATCGTGTTCGTTGCCTCCTATTACCATCCGGCCTAGACGCACAGTTCGGGACCCCTTACCCGAGATCCGCCGGTTTTGACACCGACAATGGGCGTACTGTGGTGACGCCTTGTTTCAGGGCTGTAGGGGTGGTTGTAAACCCGCTGGAGTTGGCTTTTGTATCTTTCTGTAGTCTGTATGCTGCTGATTCGAACTCCACTATCCTGGCACATGTTATGTGGCTTTGGTCAAGGGCTATCATGGTTAGATCATGTCGACACAACCGGTCAATTTCTTGAGCTGGAATGTCAGGGGCCTCAATTGCCCTGATAGGCGGTCGATAGTCAACGCCACTATCGCTTCCTCCTCTTGCCATGTTGTGTGCCTCCAAGAGACGAAGCTCGACAGTATCGACCCGTTCACAACAGCTTTTTTGGGGGGCCATAGACTGCGCAGCTTTGCACAGCGTCCGACAAATGGCACCAGGGGGTATCCTACTCCTTTGGGATGATCTCTTGGTGGAACTGTCCAGCATCACCGTTACTACCTTTTGCCTCTCGGCCATGATTCGGGTCCGTGACTCGAGCGTGAGCTTCAAGCTAGCCACCGTCTACGGCCCTACCGACCACTCTCTCAAAGATGTGTTCTTTGCTGAGCTTGTGGCACAGAAGCCACCTGTGGGGTGGCTTGGTTAGCCTCCGGGGATTTCAACCAGATTTACCGAGCTAGGGACAAGAACAAGCGGAACGTAAATTGCAACCGAATCAACCAGTTCCGGGCTTCTCTCCATGAGTGTGAGCTCAAAGAAATCCATCTCTAGAACAGGAGGTTCACCTGGAGCAATGAGAGGTCAAATCCTACCTTGTGCAAGCTTGACTCTTTCTTTTGCAATGCGGAGTGGGACACAACCTTTGATGATCACGTTCTCCATGACCTATCTTCGTCTCTCTCTGACCATTGCCCCCTCCTGCTTGCCGAGGATAAGGGGCCGCGGAGGCCTAGGACCTTTAGGTTCGAGAATTTTTGGGCGTCTATGCCCGGATTCACCGAAGTGGTCCAAAAGGCCTGGGCAGAGCCTGTTGAGCACACCGACCCTTACATTCTACTTTTCCACAAGCTAAAGAAGACGGCCATGCGGCTCTCAGAGTGGAGTAGAGGCCTCTTCTCCAAGGCTAAGGTCCATCTTCACGCCGCCCTATTGGTTATCCTTCGCCTCGACATTGCCCAGGAGAGCAGGCTTCTCTCCCCTGAGGAGCGTGACCTTCATGTTCGCCTTAAGAGAAGGGTGATAAGCTTGGCCGTGCTTGAGAAAGCACGCAAAAAGTAGTGTGCCCGACTCGCTAACATCAAAGAAGGAGATGCCAACACCAAGTTCTTTCACCGTCGAGTCAACGCGTGGAGGAGAAAAAACCACATCCACCGCATCATGAACGATCAAGGGTGGGTAACCGAACACAAGGCCAAGGAGAAGATAATCCATGACCACTTCTCACATGTCATGAAAAGAGGAAACGGCAGTACGACGGACTTCAATTGGGAGGAGCTCAATCTGGAGTCGCATGACCTGCACGAGCTTGATGCACCCTTCACTGAGGAGGAGGTCCTCAAGGCAATAAATAGCATGCCTAGCGACAAGGCCCCGGGGCCGGATGGCTTCACCGGCCTGTTCTTCAAGAAGTGTTGGGCCATCGTCAAGCTCAACCTCATGGGGGTGATCCAGCGCTTCGACTCCCTACACACAACAAACCTCCACTGGATCAACTCTGCGAATATTGTGTTGCTTCCCAAGAAGGATGGGGCGGAGAGCAACGTTGACTTCAGGCCTGTTAGTCTCATTCATGCTGTCACCAAGCTCATCGCCAAAGTGCTCTCTAGTAGGCTTGGACCGCACATGTCCGCCCTCGTCTCCAACGCCCAAAGCGCCTTCATCAAAACACGGTGTATCCATGACAACTTCATGTCTGTTAGGAACCTTGCTCGTCGCCTGCACAAGAGCAAGACCCCTTCTCTTCTGTTCAAGCTAGATATTTGCAAGGCCTTTGACTCGGTCAAGTGGGAGTGAGGGAGTCCTGGATTAGGGGGTGTTCGGATGGCCGGACTATACCTTTAGCCGGACTCCTGGACTATGAAGATACAAGATTGAAGACTTCGTCCCGTGTCCGGAAGGGACTTTCCTTGGCGTGGAAGGCAAGCTTGGCGATACGGATATATAGATCTCCTACCATTGTAACCGACTTTGTGTAACCCTAACCCTCTCCGGTGTCTATATAAACCGGAGGGTTTTAGTCGGTAGGACAACATACAGAACAACAATCATACCATAGGCTAGCTTCTAGGGTTTAGCCTCTCCGATCTCGTGGTAGATCTACTCTTGTACTACCCATATCATCAATATTAATCAAGCAGGACGTAGGGTTTTACCTCCATCAAGAGGGCCTGAACCTGGGTAAAACTTCGTGTCCCTTGCCTCTTGTTACCATCCGTCCTAGACGCATAGTTCGGGACCCCCTACCCGAGATCTGCCGGTTTTGACACCGACATTGGTGCTTTCGTTGAGAGTTCCTCTGTGTCGTCGCCGCTAGGCTTGATGGCTCCTACGATCATCAATAGCGATGCAGTCCAGGGTGAGATCTTCCTCCCCGGACAGATCTTCGTCTTCGGCGGCTTCGCACTGCGGGCCAATTCACTTGGCCATCTGGAGCAGATCGAAAGCTATGCCCCTGGCCGTCAGGTCAGATTTGGAAGTTTAAACTACACAGCTGACATCCGCGGGGACTTGATCCTCGACGGATTCGAGCCACTGCCGAGCGCGCCGCACTACCACGACGAGCGTGATCTAGCTCCGCCGCTGAACAGTGTCCTGGAGGCCGCACCCGCATCGGCTTCGACCCTTAATTCGGAGCCAACTGCGCCGATCGAGGATGGGTGGTTGGATGCCGCCTCGGGGGCTGCAATCCGAACGGCGATCGAGCCGAACACCAGCCCCGCACTCCGCGAGACTCGTGACTCCAAGGAGCCGGACTCCTCTCCGGACTCCGAACCCTCCGCGCCCCTGCCGATCGAATCCGATTGGGCACCGATCATGAAGTTTACTGCCACGGACGTCTTTCAACACTCGCCTTTCGGTGATATTCTGAAGACACTAAAGTCTCTCTCTTTATCAGGAGAGATGTTGGGGATATTACTACTGGGCGTAAACCGGCCTATCTGGGCCGGGTTAACTTCATCAGTAGTTAAGTATGTTAAAGCCCATGAAGGTAGATGAGGGCTTAAAGCTCACGATCGGTTTAAGGCCTGTAGCCGTAAACCGGCGTCGGTATGTAAACTTGCATTGTAAGTTAGGAATAAGTAGAGACCAAACCGAACACGTATATGAGCCGGTGTTGGGACTCTGAAAACCGACGGGTGTCACCCATATATATAAGGGGACGACCCGGCGGCGGTTCAAGGACAACAGACAACAACTCGAGACTTAGGCGAAGCTTGTTTGCTCCCTAGTCATCGAAACCCCATCAATTCCATCACAACTAGACGTAGGCTTTTACCTTCATCGAAGGGGCCGAACTAGTATAAACTCTCTTGCGTCCCTGGGTCCGCTTTAACCCCTTGAAGCTAACCCATTGCGATGGCTCCACGACTAAGTCCTTTCACGAGGACATCTGCCGTGACAAAACCACGACAGTTGGCGCCCACCATGGGGCTATCGCACGATGGTTTCAAGTTCTTGGAGGGCCGCTTTGAAGGACTCGAGGGCTACGTTGTGGGCCGGATGACTAAGAGTCGTTGTGGCAAGCTCTACATCGATGATGCAGGCTGGGGCCCCGAGGCCGGCTTAGTTGAGTACGGGTACTGGTCCCCTTTGGTGGCATACACATTTTCATCGGCAAGATCGGTGAACCGGGCCCTGAGCCGGACATCTGCACCGACCTCGTTGAAACGGCTCAGCATGCGTGATCCGCCCGGGTTAAACCGGCCATGAAGCGTGCCTTCGTGGGAGTCATTCATGGAGGAAGTTATGAGGATGGATCGGAATCTCGCAGCGAGACCGTCGTTTATTCCGGCGATGAGTCATCAACCGGAGAAATCGAATCCCTATATCAGCTACAAGATGACCGAATTGGGGGCTGTTCCGATGGCGACAGTATTCCGGACCCCTCTGATCTACCCAACCGAGTTGGAATATTGATGGCCGGCACACAAGCAACGCTTCATTCTTCGACCGCTGCGCCAATAACCTCCGGTTCAGTAGCGGCGACAGCTGCCGGGGCAGGAAGCTCTGCACGCCCACCGGCTCAAGTTCTATCAGATCTATTTGATGCATTGGTTGTGCTTATGGCAAAAGCTAACCCGGCGGATCAGGAAGTCCACAACGCGGAAATTGCAAAGGTGAAGGAACAGATCACCCAGGCCAAGGCGGACCTGGCAGCTGAGAATGCCAGGATGACCACAGAGCGGGCCGCTTTAGACGCACAAGCCTACAGGCTCATGTTGGACCAGAACGCGTCGCATGAAGTCATGAAGAGGAAGTACCGATCCCGTTTGCCTTCAGTTTTCGAGGCCAGAGACCTTTTCAACACCCCAGGAGCAGGAACCAGTAATCCGCTGGAGGGAAACCGGGCGGAAGCTCCTGGGACCGGCGCGCCGGTTCAGCCCCGTCTGATGAATCCGCCTCGTCAAAACACTATTATACCTCAGGTTGTTTCAACACCTCCGGGTCACTACTCTAACCCAATGGACAATCTCGTTGCCGCTGCTGCACGGCTGGAGGCCATTCCAATTGAAGGTGACTCGCCGCAGGCGGTAGAGACACGACGGGTCAAGGAGCTTCTTAGGACAACTTTCGTCCAACAGGAAGCATACTCGTATAGCCGCGACCGGATCCACTCGACCCCTCGTCCAAGACGGAGCTATAGCAGGCATATGGATGAACCGACAGTGTCAAGTAATGAACGACGTGGAGCACCCCGCGGCAACAACCCGGCGGGTGGTGCTGATAACGCTCAGGAAGTGGTGGACCGGGCCCGAGCGCGCAGGAAGGCCGAGTTAGCCGCACAGTATCAGGCTCGGCAGCTTACGCCGGTTCGTCCAACTATCTCGGTTGAACCTGGTGTTACTTCTAGTTCTTTGGGGGTGCCTTGCCTTGTCCCCGCTTTAGCAATGTGCGCCTGCCCAAGGATTTCAAGGGCCCGCGCAAGGTACCAAATTACACGGCAGATCAACCCCCAGAGACATGGGTGGAGAGCTATGAGATGGCCATGGAGATGCTTGATGTGGATGATGCGGCATGTGCGAAGTACTTCACCATGATGCTTGAAGGAACGGCCCGCACTTGGTTAAAAAGCTTACCGGCCAATTCTATCAGTTCATGGGCCCAATTACGAGCCCGGTTTATCAGTAACTTCAAGGATACATGTAAGCAGTCTATGTCGATAGTGGACTTAGCTGCCTGTGTCCAAGAGGAAGGAGAATCGATGACTCATTGGGTGCGTCTGGTCTCACAGGTTCTGCATTCATCAGACCGCATCAACGCTGACACCGCGGTTATAACCCTGGAAGGCAATTGCCGGTTTGGGCCCCTAAAGCTAAAGTTAGGACAGATGAAGCGCCATTGCACTAACATGGGGACCCTCATGGCTGCTTTGGTAAAATATGCTGATTCTGATAGTACCAAGGATCCCGAGTCTGATGATGACAAGACAGGGAAGGGAAAGAAGAACAGCAACTCCAAAGGTCAGCAGCATCACTCGGCAGGTAACGGTAGCGGAGGCAAGCGTAAAGCGGATGGCAACATGGACTTTGTGGCTAATACCAACGTGTAGGACAAGGGTCAGCGACGCAAGGGTAAACCGCCGAATCGCGGTGGAGCGCCTAACTCTAATCCGGACCACTTAAATTATCTATTGAACCAACCCTGTCCAAAGCATGGGACGAAGGAGGTGCCAGCAAACCACCTTTGGAAGGATTGCTTCATTATGCAGGAGTTCAAGAATTCTAATGCTTTCCGGTATGATCACGGCTCCGGCGGTGGCTCAGGATCCGGGCCGGGTTACGGTGAAGGAAATTCCGGTTCAGGATTTAATGGTAATCTGGGCGGACATAACAATCAAAATAATCAGAACAACCAGGGTGGTTACAACCAGCAGCAGCAACAGTCAGGTTACCAGAGCAACCCAAAGTAGTTGAATAGTGGGCAGTACCATGTCTTCACCACTAGTTTGGACAAGCAAGACCGGAAGGTTCAGAGGCGGGCAGTCAACTCTGTTGAACTGGCCGTGCCCCGTAATCTACGCTGGTCTGAACAGCCAATCATATGGAGCAGAGAGGATCACCCTCCCTAGGTTGATAATCCGGGTTAGTTGGCTCTGGTGGTGGCGCCTCAGGTGGGAGGTTACAAGTTCACCAAGGTGCTCATGGATGGAGGGAGCAACATTAATATCTTGTACTATGAGACCTTCCGTCGTATGGGACTAACAGATAAAAATCTCAAACCGTCCAATACGGTGTTCCACGGTGTGGTACCTGGCAAGTCAGCATATCCTGTTGGTAAGATAGCTCTGGAAGTGGCCTTTGGAGATGATCATGATTCCAGGTCGGAAACATTGACGTTTGAAGTGGTGAAAATCCAAAGTCCATATCACGCCCTGTTTGGGCGACCGGCCTACACCAAGTTTATGGCACGGCCCTATTATGTGTATTTGCAGCTTAAGATGCCGGGTCACAAGGGGACAATAATGGTTCACGGAAGCCGTAAAATCGCTTTGGAGTGCGAGGAAGGAGATGCGGCCTACACAGAGTCGTTTGCACCACCGAGGAGCTGAAGTATTATAAGGACAATGTTGATCCGACGGACATGACTCCATTAAAGAAGCCAACTACGGAGCATGATCCGACCCTGAAGTTCAAATCGGCAGCAGAAACTAAGCTTGTTGACTTCGTACCTGGCGATTCGTCTAAGCAGTTCAGCATCAGTGCCAACTTGGATCCGAAATAGGAAAGCGCGCTCATCGAGTTCATCCGTGAGAATCGGGACATTTTTGCATGGAAGCACTCTGACATGCCAGGTGTACCGAGGCAACTCGCTGAGCACACCCTTAATGTGGATCCTAAATACAAACTGGTGAAACAGTTCCTCCGCCGGTTTAATGAAGAAAGACGCAAGGCGATTGGAGAAGAGGTAGCCAGGCTCTTAGCAGCTGGCTTTATTGTTGAAGTTTTTCACCCTGAGTGGCTTGCCAATCCGGTGCTGGTCCTTAAGAAAAACGGCACCTGGCGCATGTGTTCGCATTACACAGATCTTAATAAGGCTTGTCCAGCAGATCCTTTTGCCCTCCCCCGTGTTGATCAAATTATTGATGCTACAGCGGGTTGTGAGCGTTTAAGTTTTTTGGATGCATATTCTGGCTATCATCAGATCAAAATGGCAGTTAAGGACCAGGAGAAGACGGCATTCATAACTCCCTTTGGATCCTTCTGCTGTGTGTCTATGCCCTTTGGGCTCAAGAGTGCCCAGGCAACTTATCAACTGTGTGTACAAAATTGTCTTCACAAGCCGATTGGCCGTAATGTACATGCATACGTGGATGATATCGTGGTTAAGTCCAGGGAGAAGGAGACTCTGGTTGACGACTTGAAGGAAACCTTTGATAACCTGAGGACGTACAAGATGATGCTTAATCCGGCCAAGTGTGTCTTTGGTGTACCGGCAGGCAAGTTATTCGGTTTTCTGGTGTCCAACAGGGGAATTGAGGCTAATCCGGAGAAGATCACAGCCATCACCTCCCTGGCTAAACCGAAGTGTATCAATGATGTTCAACGCCTGGCAGGCCGGATTGCCGCGTTAAGCCGGTTTATCGGCCGCCTTGGTGAGAAGGCAATCCCTTTGTATCAGATGTTGAAGAAGACAGATCAATTCGTCTGGAGTTCTGTTGCTGATAAAGCATTTGAGGACTTAAAGCGGCAATTGGCCAATCCGCCTGTGCTCGCTGCTCCCATTGACAAAGAGCCGTTGCTTCTATATGTGGCTGCTAATGCTCGTGCGGTCAGTGTGGCTATTGTGGTGGAGCGAAAAGAGGCAGGTAAGGAGCATCCGGTTCAACGTCCGGTCTATTATATCAGCGAGGTACTCATTGAGTCCAAGCAAAGGTATCCGCATTGGCAGAAGCTGGTATACGGAGTTTTTATGGCAAGCCGGAAGCTTAAGCAATACTTCCAAGGGCACCCCATTACGGTGGTCAGTTCTGCTCCCTTGGGGGTTATCATCCAGAACCGGGAAGCGACTGGCCGGATTGCCAAGTGGGCTATAGAGCTTGGGCCGCACGGATTGAAGTATGTGCCTCAGACGGCGGTTAAGTCTCAAGCACTTGATTGGACGGAATTGCAAGCACCTAAAGAAAAGCCGGATCACACATATTGGACCATCCATTTTGACGGATCTAGGCAATTGGAAGGCTCGGGGGCTGGAGTCGTATTAACTTCCCCACGAGGTGATAAGTTTTGTTACGTTCTCCGCTTAATGTTCCCTTGTACTAACAATGCAGCTGAGTATGAAGCCTTGCTCTATGGTCTCCGGATGGCTAAGGAGATGAATCTAAGTCGAGTTAAGTGCTTCGGTGACTCAGACCTCGTGGCTCAACAAGTATCTAGCACTTGGGATTCCAAGGACCCACTCATGGCAGCATATCGTCGTGAGGTGGATATTGTTGCAGGTCACTTTAAAGGCTATCAGGTGGACCACGTGGACCGACGGAAGAATGAAGCGGCGGACGCTTTAAGCCGGCTGGGCTCTCAGTGCAAACCGGTCCTGCCCAATGTTTTTCTGGATGTGCTGCACAACCCATCGGTCAAGCTCCCTGGTGAAGCGGATTTGGCTATTCCTGATTCGGAGGCTCAATTGGTGGCAGCTCTTCATGTCATTCCGGATTGGACGCTTCCTTACCTGGCGTACATGAACCGGGGCGAGTTACTAGAGGATGAGACTCTGGCCCGACAGATAATCCGGCGGTCCAAGTCCATGACTATTGTCAATGGCGAGTTGCATCATTGCAGTGTATCAGGGGCGTTTCAACGTTGTGTGTCTCCTGAAGAAGACTGTGAAATTTTGCGTGAGATCCACGAAGGAGATTGTGGTCACCACGCCGGTTCAAAATCTTTGGTGGCTAAAGCGTTTCGCCATGGCTTCTATTGGTTAACTGCTCATGCTGATGCGGAGGATCTGGTCAGACGATGTGACGGTTGCCAAAAGTTTTCAAGACGTGCTCATGTGCCGGCTCAAGAATTGAGAATGATTCCAATTACTTGGCCGTTTGCGACTTGGGGGCTGGATATGGTTGGGCCTTTCAAAAGGTCCAAAGATAAGAAGACCCACCTCCAGGTGGCGGTTGACAAGTTTACAAAGTGGGTGGATGCAGAACCTGTTAGCAAGTGTGATGCAGCCACGGCGGTTCAGTTCATCAAAAAAGTGATTTTCTGGTTTGGCTTTCCACACAGTATCATCACTGATAATGGTACCAATTTGTCCAAGGGTTCCATGAAGGAGTTCTGCGAACGGGAGCACATCCGGCTTGCCATTTCATTAGTGGCACACCCACAGTCCAATGGTCAAGCAGAAAGGGCTAATCAAGAGATCTTGAGAGGCATCAAGCCCCGGCTTATGGTTCCTTTGCAGAGAACACCGGGTTGTTGGGTAGAAGAGTTACCATCTGTGTTATGGAGCATCAATACTACACCCAACAGATCAACAGGATACACGCCGTTCTTCATGGTCTACGGAGCGGAGGCGGTTCTCCCAAGTGATATTCGTCATGACTCACCTCGTGTGGCGGCTTATGTTGAAGCGGACAACGAGACAGCACGGCAAGACGCTTTGGACCTGTTGGATGAAGAATGTGACATAGCAGCCGCCCGCTTGGCGATTTACCAACAGGATCTTCGTCGTTATCACAGTCGCCGAGTCAGAACCAGAACCTTTCAGGAAGGAGATTTGGTGCTTCGGCTCATCCATGATCAGACTGATATGCATAAGCTATCCCCACCTTGGGAGGGACCTTTCCTGGTCAGCAAGAATCTGCACAACGGGTCATACCATCTGATTGATATTCGAGAGCATAAAGACTCACGTACATCAGAGGAGGAGACCAACAGGCCGTGGAACATAGCTCATCTTCGGCCTTACTATACCTGAGCCATTGGCTCTACTTATGTACATATTACGACGATGTATATATTATGATTAAATATAATAAACCAGAACCTCAGCTAAAGCAGGGTATCTGTTCTTTTACATCATGTGTGGTTACACGGAGTTGTTCTAAAGCGGCCTCCAGTTTACCCCTTGAGTTAGCTTTTCAAAGCATCATGTTATATCACTTGGGGGCTTGGTCGTGTCCGAACCAATGCAATACCTCTTGATAGGCGAGAGCCACCAGATCACTTGGGGACTTGGTCACATCTGAACCAGTCGCGCCTCTTGATCGGCCTAAGACCACAGAATCACTTGGGGGCTTGGTCGAACCCGAACCATTGCCACGCCTCTTGATCAGCTTAAATGCCACGGTTTCATTTGGGGACCTGGCTGACTTGAACCATAGCTACACCTATCGGGAGCTTGGTCGTGTCCGACCATGGTAATGCCATCTGATCGGCTCAAATAAAGCCTCTTTTTGCAAACAGTTTTATCATTGCCTTTGCTTCACATTTTTCTTTGATAGATATTTCTTTCTTTTTGTTGCGTTTTTTAAACCGACAAATTTTTAAGCCGGTTCAAACTGTCAATTGACGGAACACGGTCCATTTTTAATCCGGAGACTATTTACCTGGTTTGATTTTTTATAAACATCCTATTACGGAGTAACACGGTGTTTTATTATAACCCGGCACGGTTTACATGGTAAACCGGCATTATATATATACAGGAGCTGCTATCTCCTCCAACAGTGTGGGTTTATAAACCTCCGCTTCAAGATTGGCCAAGCCAACTTCATGCCCAACGATGGCAGGTATTATGTATCCCAAAGATTTGATCATATGCTTAAATTTCAGATATTTTGATTTCATACATGCAGACATCATACTCCGTCTGATGGTACAACCGCGGTGGCACTTTAAAATTTTTTGTATTGTAGAAAATACTTTGGAAAGTGCATCACCCAAAGGAAGAACAAGTTGCAGTAATTATGCACGAAGGCATATCAAAGTCAAGAGTATCGACTAGCCTATTACAAGGCAACACGGTGCCCAAAATAAGATCATTGTTTTTTCACAAAGGAGAAGCAGTTTGAACCGGCTTCCGGTTCAAGCTTGGTCACCAGCCTGGCCTGATGGTTGTGGGTCATCCCGCGCCGCTTAAACTTCAGCTTCTCTACCCAGCGGCTGGAAATCAACAGTTGTCCAGTCGATTCCCATTAATGCTTGAAAGATAGCTTCATCATGGATCAGCAACGACGGTTCAATATCGGGAGCGTAAGTATGCTTACGGATTGAAGGGATAAGATTTTCCGCTTCAGGAATTGGTGTAGCTACACGCTTATTTTGGTTGTCATATTGGCTTGATAATGAGACAAGTCTGCTTCTTCAACCAATTGACAAGCTAGCGGACGCACCTCCCGGTTTATTGCTCGCAGATCCGCTTCACTAAATTCTGACCCGTCTTCCTTCAAGATGGGATAGCCCTGAGCCGCTTCAACAGGATCAAAATCTGGCACCCAAGCTTTTGCCCGGATTAAGGCATTGATCGCCCCAGTTCGAGCAGTAGATTTCTTTAGCTCTTCAACCCGGGCAGGAAGCATCGACAGTCTCTTTAGAGTGTCCTGAATCAAAGTGGGCGCCGGATTGTTGTGGGATGCAGTACAGATGATCCGCTGTGCACCAGTGTATAGTTGTTCGATCAATGTGTAGGCGGCTTTCAATTTCTTCCGCACATCTGACCCCAAGTGACCAATGCGTGTCCCTGAAATATTACAAAGGGTTAACAAACCGGCAGCTCTATAAGACGGCCGAATCAATCCAGAAATCAAGCCAGCTTACCAAAGATAGCAGCAGTCATGGCATGCACATGCCGCTTTATGCTGGTCAGTTCGTCCACTACCGGTTTCAGTGCAGCCTCGGCATCTTCTGCTCGTTTGGTTAAAGCAGATATTTTAGTGGCCCAATCCGCCCGCTCTTTCTTGAAGCCCTCCTTAAGCTGTTCCATGGCGCTTAAAGCGCTGGTTAATTCCTATTTTGCTTTGGAGGTTTCAGCTTGTTGGGATTTTAGATTTTCTTGGAGATCGGCGACTTGGTTTTCTTTTGTCTTCAGCTCAGCCTGCATACCTACAGATATATGATTCCGCAAGCAGTACAACAATTGAAGTACCAACCACATAACAAGTTATGCACTTGGCACTTGGGGGCTAATGGCTATTTGCTCAAATAAAGATGACAATTACTTATAGTCCCGGTTTAACTACGCTAAGTTGAACCGACCCTTGGGGGCTACATCAGCGGATTCCGAAGTACAGAGATTTATATTAGCAAGTCCCGGTTTGAATGAAGATTCTAAACCGGCCCTTGGGGGCTAGGAGAATTAACAAGATTGAAATGTCCAAGCAGGGAAAAGCACATGGAAGTTACCTCAAATTTCTCTTTCATCATATTCACCAGACCAGCTTCATAATCATGGCTGGTATACAACCGGTTCAGATAGCCAGAATGAAGATCTTGGGCATTCAGAGCAGCATAGGTCGCCAAGTCAACATTCCACTTGCCTTTGCCCATGGCAGCAAATTCTTCTTTGGCGGTATGCTTGGATAAAGCAACAGGATTGCTGGGCTCTGTACGGCCAATACCAATAATTACAACTTCATCATCCTTAGCATCACCGGTTTGCACAAGCGCAGTCGGTTTGTCAGCAGGATGGGATGGACTCGTGGATCTCCCAAACCGGATGGGGCTTGTGGGCTGGTTGACAGGGCCTGAGGCGTCAATAGGCCTTTCTTTAGCAATAAAATCGTCATCCTGCTGTGGTGGATCATTGGGTATATCTTCATGAATAGCCGCTTCAAGATCTGGTGTTTTACCCGGTTCAGGGACGGTGTCCTCCTCGGCCGCTTTATCCAGGCGAGCCTTCTTGCTCGGCCTAGGCTTGGCCCTGAAAGGAATAACAAAGTCAAATACAGCATATGTTACAAGGTGATGTACCAGAAATATTATAAGTATAGCTTACCCAAGCCCGTTTTGAGCGGTGGCAGCTGAGTAGCCGATGACTCACCAGAGGATGAGTGGGAAGTAACCTGATAATCGGAGTCAGATGGATTAAGAGGTTGACGAAAACAGCCTGCTTTAGGACAAGCACTGACAAGCAAATTAGAGACCTCTGAACGGCGTTTCCGAACCGGACTATTTGGTAAACCGGCGGAGGTAACTACCTGGCCGCGCCGGGTTGTGCGGCAAGCTTTGTGCTGTTGGGTCTTCATAAGAAATTTGGGATCCAAGTAAGCAAGAGGATGAGAAAATTTAACCTTCAGGTTTGCCTGACGGATTTTTAGTGAAGGCAAAGGGTCTGAATCGGAAGAGAGAGTAATTACCTCTGCAGCATCAGCATGGCTGGCTTCGGCATCATCCTAACAAATATCATCATTAATAAGGCGCATGAAAAATAAGCCAAGTGATTCAAGCTCTACCTCAAGGTCCGTATTACCCACATCATCATCAGGGGCCGGATCAGAAGATGCAGTGGGTTTCTTCTTATGAGCAGACCGTTTCACGACTTTAGTCTTTGGCCGGGTTGGTTGTTCCGGTTTGTCTGTTTTTTCTGGCTTCTCCAGTGGAAGTTTCTTGCTACAAAACGGATCATTAGCCTGTTTAAACAGACATTGATATTAAACAATGACCAGATATATCAATAACAGGTTCAATAAAAAGAAAAATCAAACTCTTACAGCTGGCGGTTTGTTGGTGGCACAGAAGGGAAGCAAGCCGGTTCGAGCACAGACGTGTTCCGGTTCATTCAGCATTTTATTCACAGCCTCTGTGATTTCTTCGTCGGTGAGCTGGATGTTAGCATGTCGTAGTGGGTCATCAACACTGCCAGTATACTCGCACATCAAACCGGAGCGCTGACTAAGGGGCAGTATGCTCCACGATATCCAACAGCGAGCGAGATCAACCCCTGTTAAACCGTTGGCCATGAAGGCTCTGAGCTTGGACAGTTGAGGATCGTATTTGCTTCTCTCCTTGGCAGGCAACCTTTGCGGAAAGGGGTGTGCATTGCTAAGTCGCTCTGGACGAAAGCCAGGCAAAGGA
Organism: Triticum aestivum; assembly: GCF_018294505.1. Classification (NCBI taxonomy): domain Eukaryota; kingdom Viridiplantae; phylum Streptophyta; class Magnoliopsida; order Poales; family Poaceae; genus Triticum; species Triticum aestivum. The sequence goes on along the minus strand of NC_057806.1, from coordinate 34,960,534 downwards.
TTTTCACCAGCAGGGGAGGTGTCTTTGCAATAGAACCATGTTTGATTCCACTCTTTGGGATGGCTGTGCAGTTTGGCGTGAGGGTATGTGACCTCTTTCCTTTTCTGAATCGCCACACCACCCAATTCCGTATTGGAACCATCAGTAAACTCAGTGCGGCGGTTTAGATGGAAGCAATCTCTGAACAACTCAACTGTGGGCTCCTCTTGAAAGAACACCTCACAGAGCACTTGGAAGTGACACATGTTTGTAACAGAGTTGGGGCCAGTGTCTTGTGGGGGGAGTTGAAAATCGGCCAAAACATCCCGGTAAAATTTAGAACCGGGCGGCTTAAAGCCCCGGGCTAGGTGATCTACGAAAACGACAACCTCTCCTTCTTGAGGTGTGGGAGGGCATCCTTTGCCAGGGACCCTCCAATGGATGGTGTTTTTGCTGCCTAAAGCGCCGATCAGGACTAAATTGTTTAGTTGAGTCTCTGTGACGCGAGAAGGAACCCAGTTGCACTCATATACTTGCTTGGCCATGATGAAATCTACAAGATAGGTGATTCCGGTTCAAGAATGCATTGATTAAAGTACACTGGTTTGTACAATGTTAAACCGGAGACAGCTCTATCTAAACCGGAGTTTTATGAAGCAACAACATCTGGCGGTTCAACAAGGGGACTAATGGTATGTACCGGTTGGTTAATTTTTTTCTACACCAAGTTAAACCGCCGGATCTAAGCATTGAAACAGTTGAGATTGCGGATGGGTAAGTGTACAGAAACAGATTTCATAAGATTTCTCTACAGTGACGGATCTGAAGCAAGTTCAGAAAAGAAGGAAAATATTCAAGGTTCAAAAAAGAACAGTACCGAATCAATGGGCAGAGATACAGGTAGATCTATGGTCTTGAGGCATGTAAGTGAAGGCGAATGCTAAAAATTACCGCTACATAGAGCAAAGGTTCACAGGTTCATCTAAGATCTATCATATGAGTACGAAGCAGACGATGAACACTAAAGAACTTGGAAACCCTAGAACGGATCTACGGAGGAAAAGGTGAAGAACTCACTGGATGTTGGGGATATTACTACTGGGTGTAAACCGGCCTATCTGGGCCGGGTTAACTTCATCAGTAGTTAAGTATGTTAAAGCCCAAGAAGACAGAGGAGGGTTCAAGGCCCATGCTCTGTTCAAGGCCTGTAGCTGTAAACCGGCGTTAGTAGTTAACCTGTATTGTAAGTTAGGAATAAGTAGAGACCAAACCGGATACATCTATGAGCCGGTATTGGGACTCCGTAAGCCGACGGGAGTCACCCGTGTATATAAGGGGACGACCCGGCGGCGGTTCAAGGACAACAGACAACAACTCGAGACATAGGCGAAGCTTGTTTGCTCCCTAGTCATCGAAACCCCATCAATTCCATAACAACTAGACGTAGGCTTTTACCTTCATCGAAGGGACCGAACTAGTATAAACTCTCTTGCGTCCTTGTGTCCGCTTTAACCCCTTCAAGCTAACCCGTCACGATGGCTCCATGACTAAGTCCTTTCTCTAGGACATCTGCCGTGACAAAACCACGACAGTTGGCGCCCACCGTGGGGCTGTCGCACGATGGTTTTCGGTTCTTGGAGGGCCGCTTTGAAGGACTCGAGGGCTACGCTGTAGGCCGGATGACTAAGAGTCGTCGCGGTAAGCTCTACATCGACGATGTAGGCTGGGGCCCCGAGGCCGGCTCAGTTGAGTACGGGTACCGGGTCCCCTTTGGTAGCATTCACGTTTTCATTGGCAAGATCGGTGAGCCGGGCCCTGAGCCGGACATCTGCACCGACCTCGTCGAGATGGCTCAGCGTGCGCGATCCGCCCGGGTTAAACCGGCCATGAAGCGTGCCTTCGTGGGAGTCGTCCATGGAGGAAGTTATGAGGACGGATCGGAATTTCGCGGCGCGACCATCGTTTGTTCTGGTGAAGAATCTTCGACTGGAGAAACCGAATCTCTTTATCATCTACAAGATGGCCGGATTGGGAGTTGTTCCGATGGCGATAGTATTCCGGACCCCTCTGATCTGCCCAACCGGGTTGGAATATTCATGGACGGAACACAAGCAGCGCTTCATTCTTCGACAGCTGCGGCAACGGTCTCCGGTTCAGCAGCGGCGACGGCTGCCGGGGCAGGAGGCCCTGTGCGCCCGCCGGCTCAGGTTTTATCAGAACTATTTGATGTTTTGGTTGTGCTTATGGCGGAAGTTAATCCGCCGGATCAGGATGTTCACAACGTGGAGATTGCAAAGGTAAAGGAACAGATCACCCAGGCCAAGGCGGATCTAGCGGCTGAGGACACCAGGATGGCCGCAGAGCGGGCCGCTTTAGATGCACAGCCTACAAGCTTATGTTGGACCAGAGCGCGTCGCATGAAGTCATGAGGAGGAAGCACCGATCCCACTTACCTCCGGTTTTCGAGGCCAGAGACCTTTTCAACACTCCAGGACCAAGAGCCGGCAATCCGCTGGAGGGAAACCGGGCAGAAGCCCCTGGGATCGGTGCACCGGTTCAGCCTCGTCAGATGGACCCGCCTCGTCAAAACACCGTTGTACCTCAGGCTGCTTTAACACCTCCGGGTCACTACTCCAACCCAATGGACAATCTTATTGCCGCTGCTGCACGGCTAGAGGCCATTCCAATTGAAGGTGACTCGCCGCAGGCAGTAGAGACGCGACGGGTCAAGAAACTTCTGAGGACAGCTTTGGCCCAACAGGAAGCATACTCGTACAGTCGCGACCGGATCCACTCGTTCCCCCGTCCAAGCCTGTAACGCCCTCGATGCGGCTATAGCTCCCACGTGTCGAGGCACGACTTAGAGACATAACCGCATTGAAAGCAATGTCGCAAGTTAGGCAATCATCACAACATCCCATGTAATATATAGAATAAAAGGGGGAGATACATAGTTGGCTTACACTCGCCACGTCAAATCAAAGTACATAAATAACATACATCATCCAAACACTCATGGCCCGACTACGACGCCAAAATAGAAGAAAACCCAACATGCGACACGGTCCCGATCACCCCCAACTGGGCACCACTACTGATCATCAGGAAAAGAGACATAGTAACGCTGAGAGTCCTCGTCGAACTCCCACTTGAGCTCGTACGCATCACCTGGAGCGGAATCACCTGGACCTGCATCTGGTGTAATAGGAATCTGTGAGCCACAGGGACTCAGCAATCTCGCACCCTCGCGATCAAGACTATTTAAGCTTATAGGAAGGGGTAAGGCAAATATATGTGGAGCTGCAGCAAGCGACTAGCATATATGGTGGCTAACTTATTCGCAAAAGAGAGCGAGAAGAGGAGGCAAAGCGCGAGCGAGAAACTAGAGAGCAACCTACGCAAACATTACTCCAACACCGTGTCCACTTCCCGGACTCCGCCGAGAAGAGGCCATCACGGTAACACACTCAGTTGATTCATTTTAATTAAATTAAGTTCAAGTTATCTACAACCGGACATTAACAAATTCCCATCTGCCCATAACCGCGGGCACGGCTTTCGAAAGTTCAATCCCTGCAGGGGAGTCCCAACTTAGCCCATGACAAGCTCTCACGGTCAACGAAGGAATAGACCTCCTCCCAAGACATTCCGATCAGACTCGGTATCTCGGTAATCAAGACATTTCGACAGGTTAAAACAAGACCAGCAACACCGCCCGAATGTGCCGACAAATCCCGATAGGAGCTGCACATATCTCGTTCTCAGGGCACACTCAGATGAGCCAGACGTCGGTAAACCAACCCCAGAGTTGCCCCGAGGTGGCCCCGCACGGCTCTAGTTGGACCAACACTCAGAGGAGCACTGGCCCGGGGGGGGTTAAAATAAGATGACCCTCGGGCTCCGGAAACCCAAGGGAAAAGAGGCTAGGTGGCAAATGGTAAAACCAAGGTTGGGCATTGCTGGAAAAGCTTTAATCAAGGCGAACTATCAAGGGGTTCCCATTATAACCCAACCGCGTAAGGAACGCAAAATCCGGGAACATAACACCGATATGACGGAAACTAGGGCGGCAAGAGTGGAACAAAACACTAGGCGAGAGGCCGAGCCTTCCACCCTTTACCAAGTATATAGATGCATTAAGATAACATAGCAATATAATGATATCCCAACAAGTAAATAAATGTTCCAACAAGGAACGGCCTCCAATCTTCACCTGCAACTAGCAACGCTATAAGAAGGGCTGAGCAAAGCGGTAACATAGCCAATCAACGGTTTGCTAGGACAAGGTGGGTTAGAGGTTTGACATGGCAATTGGGAGGCTGACAAGCAAAAGGTAGGCATCGTAGCATTGGCATAGCAAAGAGCGAGCAAACTAGCATAGCAAAGATAGTAGTGATTTCGAGGGTATGATCATCTTGCCTGCAAAGCTGTCAGAGTTGACTGGATCCTCAAAAGCAAACTCAACGGGCTCCTCGTTAGCGAACTCGTCTCCCGGCTCTACCCAAACAAGACAAACAAGCAACAAGGATACAATCAACCACGTGCAAGCTCAAACAATAAGATGCAATGATGGTATGCTATGCGGGATGCGATGCGGGATGCAAAATGCAAGATATGACAGGAAATGCATGAACCTGGCCTCAACTTGGAAATCCAAGTGTGCCACTAGAAAGATGAGATGAAATCGCTTGAAAACGATATAAAGAACGCCGGAATCGGAGTTACGGTTTGGAAATGGCAAGCGATTCAAAATTGGCACCGGTCTGCGATTTACAGCAAGTAGGCATCTAAATGCAACGAAATGAACATGCTACAGCACTCAAACATGGCATCAAAATACATGGCAGGGAAGCATTCAAGATGCTTAACAAAAGACTAGCACTGAGCTACGGCCAATTCATCCATTAACAGGTTCAAACAAGCATGGCAAAAACGCAAATGGTAAACAGATCTCAGACTTAGTGAAATTAACACTTGTCTGAAATTTCAGATCATGAAGCCCTCTTCGGAGCAACAAAACAACATGCTACAGGACCTGATTAAGACAAAGAAGAACATGGCATGGAGCTACTCAACAAGCTTAACAAAAGACCCTTAGTGACCTTGGGCCAAAAGGGATCACAAAATATACTAACAAGCACACGAACATAGCTAAAACACAATCAGTTTTCAGACTTAGTGAAAACTGACACATGCTGAAATATAACTCACGAAGGCATGTTAACGAGCTCGATGCACTCACTACGGTGCAAGTCATGGCAAGGCAAGCATACATCCATTAAGAAGGCACAAAATGCAAGCTAGACATGGCAAGAACAATGGCATAGCATGCACGGATCAACTACAACAACATCGGCAAAATTGCAAACAAGTTGACGATCTGCCCAGATTCACAACGAAGCAAAAGTAGAGCTCGATTGACTCAAGCTAGGTGCTCCATAATTGCAAACAAAGACATGGATGGATAGAGCACTACAATATTAACAAAACTCCTTTACTGATTATCCTCAAAAGAGGCACGGATCACTAGGAAACATCATGAACATATGGCATCATGAACTAAACAATCCCAGGACTTAGTGAAAATACTAAGTCCCTGAAAACAGATTTACCGGGTGCCTCACTTTGCAAGCTTGCACAAGTCACCACACACATCACAAAAATGCATGGGTTGCACCTCTGGAAAGATGACAAAACCCTTAACAAAACATATGTAGGACTCATGGGCATATCATGCACACAACAATCATGGAAAAAATGACAAAAGTCTAAGATGAACTAGCAGATCTGACAATTAACTCACGAAGCCCTCTTCTAACAGCATTTCGGGCATCAAAATGAACTCAGATGAAAATGATGCAATGGAATGAAATGATGTACTCATTGAGGTGAACATTTTGATATGCTATATGTCCAAATCGGAGCTACGGATGCGGAGATATCACAGGTCAAAGTTTGCATAAAAAATGAGGGGAGAGGGGGAAAGTCAACCCTAGGGTTTTTCAGATCTGAGATCCGGCCCGATGCACTGTTCACGCGCGCGAAAAACGAAGATGGCCGGCGCCGGAGCGGGCGGAGCTCGCCGGCGTGAGGGGAGGAAGGAGGCCGGAGTTCGTCGGGGTCGGAGAAGGACGGCGGGGCCGGGCGCGATGCCGGCGACGCGTGAAGGCGGCGGCGTAGGCGCGTGGAGGCGACGGCGTAGGCGCGTGGAGGCGGCGGCGGTCGCGGCAGCCTGGAGCGGCGGCGGCCGGCGACGGAGGCGGCGGGGCGCGGCTGAGGAGGCGGTGAGGCGGATCGGCAGCGGGGAAGAAGCCGCGGGGCGGCGCGGCCTCGCGCGGGCCGGGGAGGGCCTCCCGCGGGCCGGCGGGCTTCGGCGGCGCCGGGTGGAGAGAGAGGGCGGCGGCGAATTGGGGAGCACCACGTGGCGGCGGAGAGGCGGGCCGGACACGTCCGAATGGCAGGTTTTCGTCCGGTGCGCGAGGTGAGGGAGAGATCTAGGGTTTGATCCGGAATTTCGGGGAGGAGGCTATATTTATAGGTAGAGGGAGCTAGGAGAGTCCAAATAAGGTGCGGTTTTCGGCCACACAATCGTGATCGAACGCTCTAGATGATGGAGCAGAGTTTGGTGGGTTTTGGGCAAATTGGAGGGGTGTTGGGCTGCAACACACACGAGGCCTTTTCGGTCCCTCGGTTAACCGTTGGAGTATCAAACGAAGTCCAAATGATACGAAACTTGACAGGCGGTCTACCGGTAGTAAACCAAGGCCGCTTGGCAAGTCTCGGCCCAATCCGGAAATGTTTAATCCCCACACACGAAAGAAAGGTAGAATTGACCACCGGAGGAGAACGGAGCGCCGGAATGCAAAATGGACAACGGGGAAAATGCTCGAATGCATGAGATGAACACGTATGCCAATGCAATGCACATGATGACATGATATGAGATGCATGACAACGAAAACAACACACGAAGACAAAGACCCGAACCCGAGGAAATAAATATAACTTACCGCCAGAAACGGCAAGAGTTGGAGTACAAATTGGGAAAGTTATATCCGGGGCGTTACAACACTCCACCACTACGAAAGGATCTCGTCCCGAGATCTAGGACTGAAAGAACGCCGGGTACTCAGAACGGAGGTGATCCTCGCGTTCCCAGGTAGCTTCACGGTCGGAATGGTGTGACCACTTGACTTTGAGAAATTTGATTGACCTGTTGCAAGTCTTGCGTTCAGTCTCTTCAAGAATAGCAACTGGGTGCTCACGATAAGAGAGATCTTCTTGGAGCTCAATGTCCTCGAAGTTGACTGTGCGGTCAGGAGTCTTGAAGCACTTTCGAAGCTGAGAGACATGGAACACATCATGAACATTTGCAAAGTTTGAAGGAAGCTCGAGTTGATAGGCGAGGTCGCCTCTCTTGCTGACAATCTTGAAAGGTCCCACGTATCTAGGGGCAAGCTTCCCTTTGATACCGAAGCGACGAGTACCTTTCATAGGAGAGACGCGGAGGTAAACATGATCTCCGATCTCGAAAGCCAAATCACGGTGCTTACTATCATAGTAGCTCTTCTGGCGGGATTGGGCTGCTTTGAGGTTATCACGAATGACTTTGCACATTTCTTCTGCCTCTGTGATTAAGTCATTACCCAGCAGCTGACGTTCACCGGTTTCAGACCAGTTGAGAGGGGTACGGCACTTCCTGCCATACAGAATTTCAAATGGGGCCTTGCCCGAACTTGCTTGAAAACTGTTGTTGTAGGAGAATTCAGCATAAGGAAGACAATCCTCCCACTTCATGCCGAAGGAGATCACACAAGCCCTGAGCATAACTTCAAGAATCTGGTTGACATGCTCGACTTGACCGCTTGTTTGAGGATGGAAAGCAGTGCTGAAGCGGATGTTGGTGCCCATGGCCTTCTGAAAAGAATCCCAAAACTTGGAGGTAAAGATGCTGCCACGGTCTGAAGAGATCACCTGAGGGATACCGTGCAGAGAGACAATTCGAGAGGTATAGAGTTCCGCCAATTGAGCTGCAGTGATCGACTCTTTGATAGGCAGAAAGTGAGCCACTTTGGTGAGCTTGTCGATGACAACGAATATAGCATCATTGCCACGCTTGGACTTTGGAAACCCTGTCACGAAGTCCATTTCAATGTGGTCAAACTTCCATTCTGGAATGGCAAGAGGTCGGAGGAGACCAGCTGGCCTTTGGTGTTCTGCCTTCACTCTTCTGCAGACATCACATTCATTCACGAATTGAGCGATCTCGCCTTCATTCGAGTCCATCAATAAGCTTGCTTGAGGTCCTGATACATCTTCGTGCTCCTAGGGTGGATGGAGAGGAGAGAATTGTGAGCCTCGTTCATGATCACTTTACGAAGTTCACCTTTGGGTACAACAATTCGATCCTCGAAGAAGAGAGTATCCTTGTCATCAAGGCGGTAGCACTTGTACTTGGACTGACTCTTGGCAATCCCAATCTTCACCTTTTTCACCATAGCATCAAGAAGCTGGGCTTGGCGAATCTGGTCTTCCAAGGTAGGAGAGACTTGAAGGTTGGCGAGGAAACCTTGAGGAACAACTTGCAGATTAAGTTTGCGGAAAGCTTCACAAAGCTCGGGTTGATAAGGCTTAAGAATCAGACTGTTGCAATACGCTTTCCTGCTCAAAGCGTCAGCAATCACATTGGCCTTGCCTGGAGTATACTCGATACTCGGATTATACTCTTGAATCATTTCGACCCATCAAGTTTGCCTGAGGTTGAGATTAGGCTGAGTGAAGATGTACTTGAGACTCTTGTGATCAGTGAAAATGTCCACTTTTCTTCCCAATAGAAGATGTCTCCAAGTCAAAAGAGCATGCACAACTGCCGCCAACTCGAGATCATGAGTGGGGTAGTTCTTCTCATTAGGCTTCAACTGGCGAGAGGTATAAGCAACAACTTTCTTCTCTTGCATCAAACTGCGCCAAGACCTTGGAGAGAGGCATCACAAAAGACCTCGTACGGTTTGGATTCATCAGGCGGAGTCAGAACTGGAGCAGTGATCAACTTCTCTTTCAAAGTGTTGAAAGCAATATCACACTCCGGAGACCAAACGTACTTGACGTGCTTCTGGAGAAGATTTGAGAGAGGCTTCGCGATCTTAGAAAAGTTTTCAACGAATCTTCGGCAATAGCTTGCGAGACCGAGGAAACTGCGGAGTTGCTTCACGTTCTGAGGAGGTTCCCAATTCACAATTGCAGACACCTTCTCAGGATTCACGGCAATGCCCTTGGCAGAGATGATATGACCAAGATAAAGAACCTCATCGAGCCAAAATTCACACTTGGAGAACTTGGCGTAGAACTGATGTTCCCTGAGCTTATCAAGCACCAAACGCAAGTGTTTGGCATGATCTTCCTTGTTCTTGGAGAAAACCAGAATGTCGTCGAGATAGACCAAAACGAAGTCATTGGTGTAGGCGTTGAAGATGAAGTTCATCATGCGAGAGAACGTCGGAGAAGCGTTGACGAGGCCAAAAGACATGACAGTGTATTCATATGAACCAAAGCTTGTCCTGAAAGCCGACTTGGGAATATCTTGCTCACGGATACGAATCTGATGATAACCCATACAGAGATCAAGCTTGGAGAATACTTGAGCACCTTTGAGTTGTTCGAACAACTCATTGATGTTGGGAAGTGGGTATTTGTTCTTTATGGTCTTCTTGTTCAATGGACGGTAATCAACACAAAGTCGGTCCGATCCATCCTTCTTATTCACAAAAAGAACACCACAACCCCACGGAGAAGAACTAGGTCGGATGAGACCCATTCTCTCTTGCTCATCGAGTTGTTTCTTCAACTCTTTCAACTCTTCAGGTCCGAGCTTGTAAGGACGCTTGCACACAGGTTCCGTGCCGGGCTCAAGATCAATAACGAATTCAACTGGCCGGTGCGGAGGCATTCCTGGGAGCTCTTCTGGAAAGACGTCTTGGTATTCGCAAACGACTGGAATTTGCGAGATAGCATCCAGTTCACCCTTCTCATTGAGAGAAAACAAACGGATGGTATCATCATGAGCGGCAAAGACAATTACATCCTCAGACGAATGAGTCAATTGAATCTGCCTTGCAGCACAATCAAGATGTGCCTTGTGCTTAGAAAGCCAATCCATACCGAGAATGAGATCAATATCCGAGTTACCAAGAACCACCGGAGAAGAGAGAAACTTGTAATCGCCCAACGTGATAGTAACATCCAGAGCAATAGCGCTTGCATTCATGAATTTACCCAGAGAAACCACAGATAACTGTCTAGGCAAATCTTGCAAAGGCAACTCATGCTTAGAAACAAATGGCCTCGAGATGAAACAATGCGATGCACCCGTATCAAAAAGTACTTTTGTAGGAATATAGTTAACAGAAAGGTTACCCATAATCACATCTGATGAGTCCTCTGCCTGAGCTGCATTCAGCAAGTTGACCTTGGCGGACTTGGGTTTATGCTTGACCACAACTGTACTTGCCGATCTGACAGGAGGAGGAGGAGGAAGACGCCTATGGTTGGTACACTTGTTGGCATAGTGACCCTTTTCTTGGCACTTGTTGCACGTGACCTCTGAGAGCGGACGGTGGTACGGAGCACTCGATCTGGGAGGTTGAGACGAAGACTTATTCTGAAAGCCAGGGTTGGGTGGGTGGGAAGAACCACTGCCACTTTTGCTCTTCTGCTGATACGGCTGACGGAACGGAGGAGGAGGAAGCCAAAACTTCTGCTGCTTGGCCACTTGAGTAGAGGAAGAAGGAGTAGCATATCTGACTCGCTTCTTGGAAGCATCACACCTCAACTGAGCAGCCTCTTGCTTCAGTGCCATGTTGTAGAACTCATCGTATCTCAACGGCTCAAAGAGGACAAGAGCGAGCTGAATTTCTTATCTGAGGCCACCCCTGAACTGGTATATCATGCTCTTCTCATCAGGTACGTCCTGCTTGGCAAAGCAGGCGAGCTTCTGGAACAATTTGTTGTAGTCATAGACAGACAAAGAGCCTTGCTTCAGATTGCAGAATTCCTAACGCTTACTCTCAACCACACTTTGAGGGATGTGATGTGCTCAGAAATCTCGACGGAAATCATCCCAAGTGACCAGACATCCACTTCTGGAATCCTTGTACTGCTGGAACCATTCTACAGCTTGATCTTTGAGTTGGAAGGAAGCGAACTTGACGAAATCTTCAGGCCTGACATTGCTGCACTCAAAATGTTTACCCAGATCCACAAGCCAATCGTCAGCATCGGATGCCTCAACACAATTGTTGTACGTCTTTGGCCCATTAGCAAGGAACTGGTTCAGTGTAGCAAAATGATTTTGATTGCTGCCTTGATTCCCTTGACTGCCTTGATTGCGCTCTTGGAGAATTTGCATGATCAACTGTGTGTTTGCATTGGTTGCGGCCATCACAGCTTGCCATGCCTCCGGAGGAGGTGGAGGTGCTAGCGGATCTTGATTTTGGTTCTGACTGGTGCTCTTAGCGGGAGCCATCCTGAAGAGGTTGACCACCATTAGCACATAGACAGATAAATGAAGCTGAAACCAACGGAATGAAAATTGCAACATAAAGTCTTCACATCCGAACAAAATGAACGAATGCACTTCTCTTGAAGTGGTCACATATCCCTAAATTGCGAAGCCATGTAGAATGAAGGTAGATAAATAAATCAACAAGGTACGGATGAAGAACAAATAATCGATAAGAAATCCCAATCTCAAACCAATATCCGTGGAAGAAGAACTAGAGCTACAAGAATTCCCACCTATGAAAACTCCCGAAACTTTCCGGTTATGCAATCAGGTGTTGGGAATACAGGGGAAGCATAATATCTCACCCAAACTAGCAATTCCTACATCCAGCTGTATCCATCCTTCAACACATAACCAAGAAACCTTCGGAAACCATCTACCTCAACCTTCGAAAAGCATCCGTTATACAAGTTATGGCGATACTCCCGAACTCCCACCCCAGTACTGGGTGGCGTCGAGGTTATCTCACCAATGAACTGCATAAAAGAGATTTTCGATGTCGGCGAAAATATCTCAAGTATTCCAGAATTGCAACGATAAAATTATGATGACAACACCTCAGAGCTCAACTCCCCGGGACACTTCCACTAAACCCCTGACAGGAGGCACCAAGACAATGTTCTCATCATAAAACCATCGGAACGATTCCAAGATACCCGCGTGATCCTAAAATTTTTTAGTGAAATTTGAGAAGAGAAGAGTCAAAACTCTACGTCAGGATGCCTTACCAGAGCGATGAGGAGACTGGGAAGTAAAAAGAATTCCTAAGCTCTCCGATATATAATTCCTAAATGACTCAAAACATTTTTCTAGACACAACTCGGCTGCTAAAAACGATCAAGCAATGGGGCTCATAAGGTCGGGGAAGGCTCTGATTACCAACTTGTAACGCCCTCGATGCGGCTATAGCTCCCACGTGTCGAGGCACGACTTAGAGACATAACCGCATTGAAAGCAATGTCGCAAGTTAGGCAATCATCACAACATCCCATGTAATATATAGAATAAAAGGGGGAGATACATAGTTGGCTTACACTCGCCACGTCAAATCAAAGTACATAAATAACATACATCATCCAAACACTCATGGCCCGACTACGGCGCCAAAATAGAAGAAAACCCAACATGCGACACGGTCCCGATCACCCCCAACTGGGCACCACTACTGATCATCAGGAAAAGAGACATAGTAACGCTGAGAGTCCTCGTCGAACTCCCACTTGAGCTCGTAGGCGTCACCTGGAGCGGAATCACCTGGACCTGCATCTGGTATAGTAGGAATCTGTGAGCCACAGGGACTCAGCAATCTCGCACCCTCGCAATCAAAACTATTTAAGCTTATAGGAAGGGGTAAGTCAAATATAAGTGGAGCTGCAGCAAGCGACTAGCATATATGGTGGCTAACTTATTCGCAAAAGAGAGCGGGAAGAGAAAGGCAAGGCGCGAGCGAGAAACTATAGAGAGCAACCTGCGCAAACAGTACTCCAACACCGTGTCCACTTCCCGGACTCCGCCGAGAAGAGGCCATCACGGCTAAACACTCAGTTGATTCATTTTAATTAAATTAAGTTCAAGTTATCTACAACCGGACATTAACAAATTCCCATCTGCCCATAACCGCGGGCACGGCTTTCGAAAGTTCAATCCCTGCAGGGGAGTCCCAACTTAGCCCATGACAAGCTCTCACGATCAACGAAGGAATAGACCTCCTCCCAAGACGTTCCGATCAGACTCGGTATCTCAGTAATTCAAGACATTTTGACAGGTTAAAACAAGACCAGCAACACCGCCCGAATGTGCCGACAAATCCCGATAGGAGCTGCACATATCTCGTTCTCAGGGCACACTCAGATGAGCCAGACGTCGGGTAAGCCAGCCCAGAGTTGCCCCTGGTAGCCTCGGACATCGCTCAGTGGGACCAACACTCAGAGGAGCACTGGCCCAGGGGGGTTAAAATAAGATGACCCTTGAGTCTGCAGAACCCAAGGGAAAGAAAAGGGCTAGGTGGCAAATGGTAAAACCAAGGTTGGGCATTGCTGGAAAAGCTTTAATCAAGGCGAACTATCAAGGGGTTCCCATTATAACCCAACCGCGTAAGGAACGCAAAAATCTGGGAACATAACACCGATATGACGGAAACTAGGGCGGCAAGAGTGGAACAAAACACTAGGCGAGAGGCCGAGCCTTCCACCCTTTACCAAGTATATAGATGCATTAAGATAACATAGCAATATAATGATATCCCAACAAGTAAATAAATGTTCCAATCGAGGAACGGTCTCCAATCTTCACCTGCAACTAGCAACGCTGTAAGAGGGGCTGAGCAAAGCGGTAACATAGCCAATCAACGGTTTGCTAGGACATGGTGGGTTAGAGGTATGACATGGCAATTGGGAGGCTGACAAGCAAAAGGTAGGCATCGTAGCATTGGCATAGCAAAGAGCGAGCAAACTAGCATAGCAAAGATAGTAGTGATTTCGAGGGTATGATCATCTTGCCTGCAAAGCTGTCAGAGTTGACTGGATCCTCAAAGGCAAACTCAACGGGCTCCTTGTTAGCGAACTCGTCTCCCGGCTCTACCCAAACAAGACAAACAAGCAACAAGGATACAATCAACCACGTGCAAGCTCAAACAATAAGATGCAATGATGGTATGCTATGCGGGATGCGATGCGGGATGCAAAATGCAAGATATGACAGGAGATGCATGAACCTGGCCTCAACTTGGAAAACCAAGTGTGACACTGGAAAGATGGGATGAAATCGCTTGAAAACGATATAAAGAACGCCGGAATCGGAGTTACGGTTTGGAAATGGCAAGCGATTCAAAATTGGCACCGGTCTGCGATTTACAGCAAGTAGGCATCTAAATGCAACGAAATGAACATGCTACACTCAAAGATGGCATCAAAATACATGGCAGGGAAGCATTCAAGATGCTTAACAAAAGACTAGCACTGAGCCACAGCCAATTCATCCATTATGAGGTTCAAACAAGCATGGCAAAAACGCAAATGATAAACAGATCTCAGACTTAGTGAAATTAACACTTGTCTGAAATTTCAGATCATGAAGCCCTCTTCGGAGCAACAAAACAACATGCTATAGGACCTGATTAAGACAAAGAAGAACATGGCATGGAGCTACTCAACAAGCTTAACAAAAGACCCTTAGTGACCTTGAGCCAAAAGGGATCACAAAATACACTAACAAGCACACGAACATAGCTAAAACATAATCAGTTTTCAGACTTAGTGAAAACTGACACATGCTGAAATTTAACTCACGAAGGCATGTAAACGAGCTCGATGCACTCACCAGGGTGCAAGTCATGGCAAGGCAAGCATACATCCATTAAGGAGGCACAAAATGCAAGCTAGACATGGCAAGAACAATGGCATAACATGCATGGATCAACTACAATAACATCGGCAAAATCACAAACAAGTTGACGATCTGCCCAGATTCAACGTGAAGCAAAAGTAGAGCTCGATTGACTCAAGCTAGGGTGCTCCATAATTGCAGACAAAGACACGGATGGATAGAGCATCACAATATTAACAAAACTCCTTTACTTATCATCCTCAAAAGAGGCACGGATCACTAGGAAACAGCATGAGCATATGGCATCATGAACTAAATAATCCCAGACTTAGTGAAAACTACTAAGTCCCTGGAAACAGAGTTATCGGGTGCCTCACTTTGCAAGCTTGCACAAGTCACCACACACATCACAAAAATGCATGGGTTGCACCTCTGGAAAGATAACAAAATCCTTAA
Organism: Triticum aestivum; assembly: GCF_018294505.1. Classification (NCBI taxonomy): domain Eukaryota; kingdom Viridiplantae; phylum Streptophyta; class Magnoliopsida; order Poales; family Poaceae; genus Triticum; species Triticum aestivum. The sequence continues at coordinate 34,945,215 of NC_057806.1, read as the reverse complement.
CAAAACATATGTAGGACTCATGGGCATATCATGCACACAACAATCATGGAAAAAATGACAAAAGTCTAAGATGAACTAGCAGATCTGACAATTAACTCACGAAGCCCTCTTCTAACAGCATTTCGGGCATCAAAATGAACTCAAATGAAAATGATGCAATGGAGTGAAATGATGTACTCATCGAGACAAATATTTTGATATGCTATATGTCCAAATCGGAGCTACGGATGCAGAGATATCACAGGTTAAAGTTTGCATAAAAAATGAGGGGAGAGGGGGAAAGTCAACCCTAGGGTTTTTCATATCCGAGATCCGGCCCGATGCACTGTTCACGCGCGCGAAAAACGAAGATGGCCGGCGCCGGAGCGGGCGGAGATCGCCGGCGTGAGGGGAGGAAGGAGGCCGGAGTTCGTCGAGGTCGGAGGAGGACGGCGGGGCCGGGCGCGACGCCGGCGACGCGTGGAGGCGGCGGCGTAGGCGCGTGGAGGCGGCGGCGGTCGCGGCGGCCCAGTGCAGCGGCGGCCGGCGACGGAGGCGGCAGGGCGCGGCTGAGGAGGCGGCGGGGCGGATCGGCAGCGGGGAAGAAGCCGCGGGGCGGCGCGGCCTCGCGCGGGCCGGGGAGGGCCTCCCACGGGCCGGCGGGCTTCGGCGGCGCCGGGTGGAGAGAGAGGGCGACGGCGAATCGGGGAGCGCCACGTGGCGGCGGAGAGGCGGGTCGGACACGTCCGAATGGCAGGTTTTCGTCCGGTGCGCGAGGTGAGGGAGAGATCTAGGGTTTGATCCGGAATTTCGGGGAGGAGGCTATATTTATATGTAGAGGGAGCTAGGAGAGTCCAAATGAGGTGCGGTTTTCGGCCACGCGATCGTGATCGAACGCTCTAGATGATGGAGTAGAGTTTGGTGGGTTTTGGGCCAAATTGGAGGGGTGTTGGGCTGCAACACACACGAGGCCTTTTCGGTCCCTCGGTTAACCGTTGGAGTATCAAACGAAGTCCAAATGATACGAAACTTGACAGGCGGTCTACCGGTAGTAAACCAAGGCCGCTTGGCAAGTCTCGGCCCAATCCGGAAATGTTTAATCCCCACACATGAAAGAAAGGTAGAATTGACCACCGGAGGAGAATGAAGCGCCGGAATGCAAAACGGACGACGGGGAAAATGCTCGAATGCATGAGATGAACACGTATGCCAATGCAATGCACATGATGACATGATATGAGATGCATGACAACGAAAACAACACACGGAGACAAAGACCCGAACCCGAGGAAATAATATAACTTAACGCCGGAAACGGCAAGAGTTGGAGTACAAATTGGGAAAGTTATATCCGGGGCGTTACAAAGCCGGAGCTATAGCAGACACATGGATGAACGATGTGGGGCACCCCGTGACAACAACCCGGCGGGTGGTGCTGATGACGCTCAGGGAGTGGTGGACCGGGCCTGCGCGCGCAGGGAGGCCGAGTTAGCCACACAGCATCAGGCTCGGTAGCTCACGCCGGTTCGTCCAATCACCTTGGATGAACCTGGTGTTACTTCTAGTTCTTTGGGGGTGCCTTGCCTTATCCCCGCTTTACGCAATGTGCGCCTGCCCAAGGATTTCAAAGGCCCACGCAAGGTACCAAATTACACGACGGATCAACCTCCAGAGACATGGATGGAGAGCTATGAGATGACCATGGAGATGCTTGATGTGGATGACGCGGTGTGTGCGAAATACTTCACCATGATGCTCGAAGGAACGGCCCGCACTTGGTTAAAAAGCTTGCTGGCTAATTCTATTAGTTCATGGGCCCAATTACGAGCCCGGTTTATCAGCAATTTCAAAGATACCTGTAAACAGCCTATGTCGATAGTGGACTTAGCTGCATGCGTCCAGGAGGAAGGAGAATCAATGACTCATTGGGTGCGTCGGGTTTCACAAGTGTTGCACTCCTCAGACCGCATCAACGCTGACACTGCAGTATTAACCCTAGAAGGCAACTGCCAGTTTGGACCCCTGAAGCTGAAGTTGGGACGGATGAAGCGTCATTGCACCGACATCGGGACCCTCATGGCCGCTTTGTTGAAATATGCTGATTCTGATAGTACCAAGGATCCCGAATCTGATGATGACAAGACAGGGAAAGGGAAGAAGAACATGAGCTCCAAAGGTCAGCAGCATCACTGGGCAGGCAATGGTGGAGGAGGCAAGCGTAAAGCGGATGGTAACATGGACTTTGTGGCTAATACCAACGCACAGGACAATGGCCAGCAACGCAAGGGTAGGCCGAAAATCGTAATGGAGCGCCCAACCCTAACCCAAACCGCCTAAACTATCTGCTAAGCCAGCCCTGTCCAAGACATGGGACGAAGGAGGCGTCGACAAACCACCTTTGGAAAGATTGCTTTATTATGCAGGAGTTCAAGAATTCTAATAATTTCCGGTATGATCACGAATCTGGCGGTGGCTCGGGATCCGGGCCGGGTTACGGAGGAGAAAGTTCCGGTTCAGGATTCAATGGTAATCCGGGTGGACATAATGGTCAAAATAGTCAGAACAACCAGGGTGGTTACAACCAACAGCAGCAACAGTCAGGTTACCAGAGCAACCCAAAGCGGTTGAGTAATGGGTAGTACCATGTCTTCACCACTAGCTTGGACAAGCGAGACCGGAAAGTTCAGAGGCGGGCGGTCAACTCTGTTGAACCGGCCATACCCCGTTATCTACGTTGGTCTGAACAGCCAATCATATGGATCAGAGAAGATCACCCTCCCCAGGTCGATAATCCGGGTCAGTTGGCTTTGGTGGTGGCGCCTCAGGTGGGAGGTTACAAGTTCACCAAGGTGCTCATGGATGGAGGGAGCAGCATTAACATCCTGTATTATGAGACCTTCCGTCGTATGTGACTAACAGATAAGAATCTCAAACCGTCTAATACAGTATTCCAAGGTGTAGTGCCTGGCAGATCAGCACATCCGGTTGGTAACATAGCTCTAGAAGTGGCCTTTGGGGATGATCATGATTCCAGGTCGGAGATATTGACGTTTGAAGTGGTGAAAATCCAAAGTCCATATCATGCCCTGTCTGGGCGACAGGCCTACGCCAAGTTTATGGCCTGGCCCTGTTACGTGTATTTGCAGCTTAAGATGCTGGGTCACAAGGGGACAATAATGGTTCACGGAAGCCGCAAAATCGCTTTGGAATGCGAGGAAGGAGATGCGGCTTATGTAGAGTCAGTTTGTGCCACCGAGGAGTTGAAGTACTATAAAGACAATGTTGATCCGGCGGACATGACTCCGTTGAAAAAGCCAACTACGGAGCATGGTCCGGCCCTGAAGTTCAAATCGGCAACAGAAACTAAGCTTGTTGACTTCGTACCTGGTGATTCGTCCAAGCAGTTCAGCATCAGTGCCAACTTGGATCCGAAATAGGAAAGCGCGCTCATCGAGTTCATCCGTGAGAATCGGGACATTTTTGCATGGAAGCCCTCTGACATGCCAGGTGTACCGAGGCAACTCGCTGAGCACACACTTAATGTGGATCCTAAATATAAACCGGTGAAACAGTTCCTCCGCCGGTTTAACGAAGAAAGACACAAGGCAATTGGAGAAGAGGTAGCCAGGCTCTTAGCAGCTGGTTTTATTGTTGAAGTTATTCACCCTGAGTGGCTTGCCAATCCAGTGCTGGTCCTCAAGAAAAACGGCACCTGGCGCATGTGTGTGGATTACACAGATCTTAATAAGGCTTGTCCAGCAGATCCTTTTGCTCTCCCCCGTATTGATCAAATTATTGATGCTACGGCAGGCTGTGAGTGTTTAAGTTTTTTGGATGCGTATTCCGGCTATCATCAGATCAAAATGGCAGTTAAGGACCAGGAGAAGACGATATTTATAACTCCCTTTGGAGCCTTCTGCTATGTGTCTATGCCCTTCGGGCTCAAGAGTGCCCAAGCGACGTACCAACGGTGTGTACAAAATTGTCTTCACAAGCAGATTGGCCGTAATGTACATGCTTACGTGGATGATATCGTGGTTAAGTCCAGGGAGAAGGAGACTCTGATTGATGATTTGAAGGAAACCTTTAATAACATGAGGACATACAAGATGATGCTTAATCCGGACAAGTGTGTCTTTGATGTACCGGCGGGCAAGTTATTAGGCTTCTTGGTGTCCAATAGGGGAATTGAGGCTAATCCGGAGAAGATCACAGCCATCACCTCCCTCGCTAAGCCGAAGTGTATCAATGATGTTCAGCGCTTGGCAGGCCGAATTGTTGCGTTAAGCCAGTTTATTAGTCGCCTAGGTGAGAAGGCAATCCCTTTGTATCAGATGTTGAAAAAGATGGATCAGTTTGTCTGGAGTTCTGCTGATGATGAAGCATTTGAGGACTTAAAACGGCAATTGGCCAATCTGCCTGTGCTCGCTGCTCCCATTGACAAGGAGCCGTTGCTGCTATATGTTACTGCTAATGCTCCGGCGGTCAGCGTGGCTATTGTGGTAGAGCGAAAGGAGGCAGGTAAGGAGCATCCGGTTCAACGTCCGGTCTATTATATCAGCGAGGTGCTCATTGAGTCCAAGCAAAGGTATCCGCATTGGCAGAAGCTGGTGTATGGAGTTTTTATGGCAAGCCGGAAGCTTAAACAATACTTCCAAGGGCATCCAATTACAGTGGTCAGTTCTGCTCTTTTAGGAGATATCATCCAGAACCGGGAAGCAACTGGCCGGATTGCCAAGTGGGCTATAGAGCTGGGGCCGTACGGTTTGAAGTATGTGCCTCGGACAGCGGTTAAGTCTCAAGCACTTGTTAATTTCATCAATGATTGGACAGAAATGCAAGCACCTGAAGAAAAGCCGGATCATACGTATTGGACCATCCATTTTGACGGATCCAGGCAATTGGAAGGCTCGGGGCTGGAGTCGTATTAACCTCCCCACGAGGAGATAAGTTTTGTTATGTTCTCCGCTTAATGTTCCCTTGTACTAACAATGCAGCTGAGTATGAAGCCTTGCTTCATGGTCTCCGGATCGCTAAGGAGATGAATCTAAGTCGAGTTAAGTGCTTCGGTGACTCGGACCTTGTGGCTCAGCAGGTGTCTGGCACTTGGGACTCCAAGGACCCACTCATGGCAGCATATCGTCGTGAGGTGGATATTGTTGCAGGTTATTTCATAGGCTATCAGGTGGACCACGTGGACCGGCGGAAAAATGAAGCGGCGGACGCTTTAAGCCGGCTGGGCTCTCAGCGCAAACCAGTCCCGCCCAATGTTTTTCTGGATGTGCTGCACAACCCGTCGGTGAAGATCCCTAGTGAAGAGGATTTGGCTATTCCTGATCCGGAGGCTCAATTGGTGGCAGCTCTTCGTGTTATTCCAGATTGGACGCTTCCTTACCTGGCGTACAAGAACCGGGGCGAGTTGCCAGATGATGAGATTCTGGCCCGGCAGATAATCCGGCGATCCAAGTCCATGGCTATCATCAACGGCGAGTTGCATCATTGCAGTGTATCAGGAGCTTTTCAACGTTGCGTGTCCCCTGAAGAAGGCCGTGAAATTTTGCGTGAGATCCACGAACGAGATTGTGGTCACCATGTCGGTTCAAAGTCTCTGGTGGCTAAAGCATTTCGCCATGGCTTTTATTGGTTAACTGCTCATGCGGATGCGGAGGATCTGGTCAGACGATGTGATGGTTGCCAAAGGTTTTCAAGACGTGCTCATGTACCGGCTCAAGAATTGAGAATGATTCCAATTACTTGGCCGTTTGCGACTTGGGGGCTGGATATGGTTGGGCCTTTCAAAAGGTCCAAAGATAAGAAGACCCACCTCCTGGTGGCGGTTGACAAGTTTACAAAGTGGGTGGAGGCAGAACCTATTAGCAAGTGTGATACGGCCACAGCGGTTCAGTTCATCAAAAAGGTGATTTTCCGGTTTGGCTTTCCGCACAGTATTATCACAGATAATGGTACCAACTTGTCCAAAGGTGCTATGAAGGAGTTCTGTGAACGGGAGCACATCCGGCTCGACGTTTCATCAGTGGCACATCCACAGTCCAATGGTCAAGCAGAAAGAGCTAATCAAGAGATCCTGAGAGGCATCAAGCCCCGGCTCATGGTTCATTTTCATAGAACGCCGGGTTGTTGGGTAGAAGAATTACCATCTGTGCTATGGAGCATCAATACAACACCCAACAGATCAACAGGATACACACCGTTCTTCATGGTTTATGGAGCGGAGGAGGTTCTCCCCAGTGATATCCGTCATGATTCACCTCGTGTAACGGCTTATATTGAAGCGGACAACGAGACAGCATGGCAAGATGCTTTGGACCGGTTGGATGAAGAGCGTGACATCGCAGCCGCCCGATCGGTGATTTACCAGCAGGATCTTCGTCGTTATCACAGTCGTCGGGTCAGAACCAGAACCTTTCAGGAGGGAGATTTGGTGCTTCGGCTCATCCAAGATCAGACTGGTATGCATAAGTTATCCCCACCTTGGGAGGGGCCTTTCATGGTCAGCAAGAATCTGCACAACAGGTCATACTATCTGATCGATATTCGAGAACATAAGGACTCACGTACATCAGAGGAAGAGACCAACAGGCCGTGGAACATAGCTCATCTTCGGCCTTATTATACCTGAGCCATTGGTTCTACTTATGTACATAGTACAGCGATGTATATATTAACTATAATAAATCGGAACCTCAGCTAAAGCGGGGTATCTGTTCTTTTACATCATGTGTGGTTACACGGAGTTGTTTTAAAGCGGCTTCCGGTTTACCCCTTGAGTTTGCTTTGCTAAAAGCATCATGTTATATCACTTGGAGGATTGGTCGTGTCCGAACCAATACCATGCCTCTTGATAGGCGAGAGCCACCAGATCACTTGGGGACTTGGTCATGTCTGAACCAGTCATGCCTCTTGATCGGCCTAAGGCCACAGAATCACTTGGGGGCTTGGTCGAACCCGAACCATGACCATGCCATTTGGTCGGCATAAATGCCACGGTTTCATTTGGGGACCTGGCTGACTAGAACCATAGTTACACCTAACGGGAGCTTGGTCGTGTTTGGCCACGGTAACGCCATTTGATCAGCTTAAATAAACCTTTTTGGCAAATGGTTTTGTCATTGCTTTTGCTTCACACTTTTCTTTGAAGGTTTTTTTGCTTTTTATTGCGTTTTTTAAACCGACAAAGTTTTTTAACCAATCAATTGACGGAACACAGTTCACGTCAATCCGGAGACTATTTGTCCGGTTTGATCCTTGTTGTTAACATCCTCTTATGGAGTAACACGGTGTTTATTATAACCCGACATGGTTTACAAGGTAAACCAGCGTCATATATATATACAGGAGCTGTTATCTCCTCCAACAGTGTGGGTTTGCAAAACTCTGCTTCAAGATTGGCCAAGCCAACTTCACACTCAACGATGGCAGGTATTATGTATCTCAAAAATTTGATCATATACTTAAAATTTTGTTTGGATGTTTTGATTTCATATATACAGACATCATATTCCTCCTGACGGTACAACCGCGGTGGCACTTGACGAATTTCTCATTTCAGAAAGTGTTTTCGAAAGTTCATTACCACAGGAAGAACAAATTATGCACGAAGGCATATCAACATCAAAGGTATTAGCTAGCCTATTACAAGGCAACATGGTGCCCATAATAATATAATTGTTTTTCACAAAGGAGAGGCAGTTTTAAAACCGGCTTCCGGTTCAAGCTTGGTCACCAGCCTGGCCTGATGGTTGTGGGTCATCCTGCGCCGCTTCAGCCTCCGTTTCTCTACCCAGCAGCTGGAAATCTACAGTTGTCCAGTCGATTCCCATTAATGGTTGAAAAACAGCTTCATCATGGATCAGCAATGACGGATCAATATCGGGAGCGTAAGTATGCTTACGGATAGGAGGGATCAGATTTTCCAATTCATGGATTGGTGCAGCTATTCGCTTGTTCTGACTGTCATATTGCGCTTGATAATGAGACAAGTCTGCTTCCTCAGCCAACTGACAAGCTAGCGGACGTACCTCCCGGTTTATTGCTCGCAGATCCACTTCACCAAATTCTGACCCGTCTTCCTTCAAGCTGGGATAGCCCTGAGCCGCTTCAATAGGATCAAAATCCGGCACCCAGGCTTTTGCCCAGATTAAGGCGTTGATTGCACCGGTTCGAGCAGCATATTTCTTCATCTCTTCAACCCGGGCAGGAAGCACTGACAGTTTCATCAGAGTATCTTGAATCAAAGTGGGCACCGGTTTGTTATGAGACGCGGTACAGATGATCCACTGGGCACCAGTATACAATTGTTCAACCAATGTATAGGCGGCTTTCAATTTCTTCCGCACATCTGACCCTAAGTGACCAATGTGTGTCCCTGAAATACCATAAAGGGTTAATAAACTGGCGACTCTGTAAGAAGGCAGAGCCAATTCAGAAGGCAAGCTGGCTTACCAAAGATAGCAGTGGTCATGGCATGCACGTGCCGCTTTATGCTGGTCAGTTCATCCGTCACTGGCTTTAGTGCAGCCTCGGCATCCTCTGCTCGTTTGATCAAAGCGGACTTTTCAGTGGCCCAATCCGCCCGTTTCTTCTTGAAGTTCTCCTTAAGTTGTTCCATGGCGCTTAAAGCGCTGGCCAATTCCTCTTTTGCTTTGGAGGTTTCAACCTATTGGGTTTTCAGGTTTTCTTGAAGATCGATGACTTGGTTTTCTTTCGTCTTCAGCTCCGGCTGCATGCATACAGATATATGCTTCAACAAATCGGTATAAGGATTCAAGTACCAACCACATAACAAGTTATGTGCTTAGCACTTGGGGGCTAATGCATATTCGATCTTCATCTTTCAATTGTTTACAAAGTCCCAAGATCAATACAAGTATTCATCTTGGCACTTGGGGGCTAATGGCTATTTGATCATATATATTCTGATGCAGTAGTTTCAATTACTTAAAGTACCGGTTTAACTATGCTAAGTTGAACCGGCGCTTGGGGGCTACATCAACGAATTTCAAAGCATCAAGATTTATATTATTAAGTCCCGGTTTGAAAGAATATTTCAAACCGGCCCTTGGGGGCTAGGTGAGTCAGCAAGAATGGAAGCATACAAGCAGGAAGGAGCGTATGGAAGTTACCTCATATTTATCTTTCATCATATTAACCAGACCGGCTTCATAGTCACGACTGGTATACAGCCGGTTCAGATAGCCGGAATGGATATCTTGGGCGTTCAGAGCAGCGTAAGTCGTCAGATCAGCTTTCCACTTGCCTTTACCAAAGGCAGCAAATTCTTCCTTGGCAGAATGTTTGGATAAAGCGACAGGATTGCTTGGCTCAGTATGGCCAGTGCCAGTAATGACAACCTCATCATCCTTGGTACCGCCGGTTTGCACTGGAGCTGTTGGCTTGTCAGTAGGTTTTGCTGGACCGGTGGAGCTTTCAATCCGGATGGAACCTATGGGCTGATGGATAGGACCTGAGGTATCAGTAGGTCTCTCTTCAGCAATAAGATCATCATCTTGCTGCGGTGGATCATTGGGAATATCCTCAGGAATAGCCGCTTCAGCATTGGGTGTCTTGCCTGCTTCAAGAACGACATCTTCTTCGGCCGTTTTGTCCAGGCGGGCCTTCTTGCTTGGCCTAGGTTTGGCCCTGAGAAGAATAATAAATCAAATACAGCATATGTTCTAAGGCGATGTACTGCAAACATCACAATAAGTATAGCTTACCCAAGCATCGTTTTAAGCGGTGGGAGCTGAGTAGCCGATGACTCGCCAGAAGATGAGTGGGAAGTAACCTGGTAATCAGAGTCAGACGGATTAAGAGGTTGACGAAAGCAGCCTGCTTTAGGACAAGCACTGACAAGCAAATTAGAGACCTCTGAATGGCATTTCCGAACTGGACTATTCAGTAAACCGGCGGAGGTAACTACCTGGCCGTTGTGCCGGGTTGTGCGACGAGCTTCGTGTTGTTGGGTCTTCATAAGAAATTTAGGATCCAAATAAGCAAGAGGATGAGAAAATTTAAATTTCCGGTTTGCCTGGCAGATTTTTTTTGAAGGCAAAGTTTCTGAATCGGAAGAGAGAATAATTACCTCTGCAACATCCGCGTGGCTGGCTTCGGCATCATCCTGACAAATATCATCATCAATAAGACGCATGAAAAATAAACCAAGTGAGTCAAGCTCTACCTCAAAGTCCGGATTATCCACATCATCATCAGGGGCTGGATTAGAAGATGCAGTGGTTCGTTTCCTGTGGGCAGTCTTCTTCACAGCTTTAGTCTTTTGCCAGGTTGCTCTTTCCGGTTTGTCTGGTTTTTCTGGTTTCTCCTGCGGCAGTTTTTTGCTCCAAAACGGATCATTGCCCTGATTATGCAGACACTGATATTAAACAATGACCAGACATATCAATAACAGATTCAGCAAAGAAAAAAAAATCAAAGTCTTACAGCTGGCGGTTTGTTGGTGGCACAGAAGGGAAGCAGGCCGGTTCTAGCGCAGACGTGTTCCGGTTCATTCAGCATCTTATTCACAGCCTCTGTGATTTCTTCATCGGAGAGCTGGATTTTTGAATTTTGCAGTGGGTCATCAACACTGTCAGTATACTCGCACATCAAACCGGAGCGCTGACTAAGGGGCAGTATGCTCCATGATATCCAACAGCGAGCGAGATCAACCCCTGTTAAACCGTTGGCCATAAAGGCTCTGAGCTTTGACAGTTGGGGAGCATATTTTCTTCTCTCCTGGGCAGTCAATCTTTGAGGAAAAGGGTGTGTATTGCTGAGCCGCTCCGGACGAAAGCCAGGTGAGGGATTCTCACCAGCAGGGGAGGTGTCTTTGCAGTAGAACCATGTCTGATTCCACTCCTTGGGGTGACTGTGCAGCTTGGCGTGAGGGTATGTGATCTCTTTCCTTTTCTGAATCGCCACGCCACCCAACTCTGTATTAGAGCCATTAGTAAACTCAGTACGGCGGTTTAGATGGAAAAGGTCTCTGAACAATTCCACTGTGGGCTCCTCTTGAAAGAACACCTCACAGAGCACTTGGAAGTGACACATATTTGTAACAGAGTTGGGGCCAGTGTCTTGCGGATGGAGTTGGAAATCGGCTAAAACATCCCGGTAAAATTTAGAACCGGGCGGCTTAAAGCCCCGGGCTAAGTGATCTACGAAAACAACAACCTCTCCTTCTCGAGGTGTGGGAGGGAATTCTTTGCCAGGAGCCCTCCAATGGATGGTATATTTGCTGCCTAAAGCGCCAATCAGGACTAAATCGTCCAGTTGATCCTCTGTGACGCGAGAAGGAACCCAATTGCACTCATATACTTGCTTGGCCATGATGGAATCTGCAAGGTAGAAGATCCCGATTCAAAAATGCATTTGATCAAGGTAGGTTGGTATGTGCACGGTTAAACCGGAGACAGAACTATCTGAACCGGAGTTTCATGAAGCAACCAACATCTGGCAGTTCAACAAGGGGACTAATGGCATATACCGGTTTGGAAAATTTTCTATAAGGTTAAACCGCCTGATCTAAGCATTGAAAAGCTGAGATTGTGGATGGACAAGTACGCAGAAACAGGTTTCACAAGATTTCTTTACAGCATTGGATCTGAAGCAAGTTCAAAAAAAATGCTTAGAGGTTCAAAGGAGCAGTACCGAACCAATGAGCAAAATGTTCATATAGATCTATGGTTTGAGATGCATAAGTGAAGGCGAAGGTCAAACAACTATCGTTGCACAGAGTAAAGATTTGCGGATTCATCTAAAGATCTATCATATGAGCAAGATGCAGACGATGAACACTGAAGAACTGTGAAACCCTAGGCCAGATCTGCGGGGGAAAGGATAGAAGGTTTACCGGAGCTGAGGAAGATGCGGAAGGTTGCCGTGATGTTTTGGTGCGCTCAGGTTGATGCAGCGGCCAAGGATGAGGCAGAGGTCGACGGCGGCGGCGGAGCTCCGAGGCTGGCGACGCGAGGAAGACGAAGAAGGCACGGAAGGAGAAAAGAAATGACCCTTCGGTCCTATTTATAAGGCGAAAGAACATGAGTCAGGCGCGACAATCAAGGGGCCACAAAACGGAGTTGTCGCCTCGATTTCCGCCGATCTATTAAACAAAGAAGCATAATGGATAGCTTCGTTATGACAGGTGACGTCACTCCGGTTTACAGCAGTCAGAGAAGATGACATCATGGCGGTTTTACCAATTTATAAAAAGATGTTGAAGATGAAGCTTTTATTAAAGGATTGACATGAACCCGTTCAAATCAATCTGGGGCCTGATGTTGGGGATATTACTACTGGGCGTAAACCGGCCTATCTGGGCCGGGTTAACTTCGTCAGTAGTTAAGTATGTTAAAGCCCAAGAAGACAGAGGAGGGTTCAAGGCCCATGGTCGGTTCAAGGCATGTAGCCGTAAACCGGCGTTAGTAGTTAACCTGTATTGTAAGTTAGGAATAAGTAGAGACCAAACCGGATACATCTATGAGCCGGTATTGGGACTCCGTAAGCCGACGGGAGTCACCCGTGTATATAAGGGGAGGACCCGGCGGCGGTTCAAGGACAACAGACAACAACTCGAGACATAGGCGAAGCTTGTTTGCTCCCTAGTCATCGAAACCCCATCAATTCCATAACAACTAGACGTAGGCTTTTACCTTCATCGAAGGGGCCGAACTAGTATAAACTCTCTTGCGTCCTTGTGTCCGCTTTAACCCCTTCAAGCTAACCCGTCACGATGGCTCCACGACTAAGTCCTTTCTCTAGGACATCTGCCATGACAAAACCACGACACCGGAGCCGAGGAAGAAACAGAAGGTCGCCGCGATGCTCTGGTACAATCAGGGTGATGCAGTGGCCAAGGCTGGAGCAGAGGTCGTCGACGGCAGCGGAGCTCCGAAGCTGGACGACGCGGGGAAGACGAAGTAGAAGGGCACGAAGGGGAAAAAGAAATGACCCTTCGGTCCTATTTATAAAGCAAGGGACATGTGTCATGCACGAAAATCAAGGGACCGTGGGTTTGGAAACGAAGTTGTCGCCTCAATTGTCGCAAACCTATTAAACAAAAAAGGTATCATGGATAAGTTTCTTTATAACAGGTGATGTCACGCCGGTTTACAACGACCAGAGAAGATGACATCACGGCGGTTCAACAAACTACAAGAAGATGTTGAAGATGAAGTTTTTTGCTAAAGGATTGACATGAACCTATTCAAATCAATCTGGGGCCTAATGTTGGGGATATTACTACTGGGCGTAAACCGGCCTATCTGGGTCGGGTTAACTTCATCAGTAGTTAAGTATGTTAAAGCCCATGAAGGTAGATGGGGGCTTAAAGCTCATGATCGGTTTAAGGCCTGTAGCCGTAAACCGGCGTCGGTATGTAAACTTGTATTGTAAGTTAGGAATAAGTAGAGACCAAACCGAAAACGTATATGAGCCGGTGATGGGACTCTGTAAACCGACGGGCGTCACCCATATATATAAGGGGACAACTCGGCGGCGGTTCAAGGACAACAGACAACAACTCGAGACTTTGGCGAAGCTTGTTTGCTCCCTAGTCATCGAAACCCCATCAATTCCATCACAACTAGATGTAGGCTTTTACCTTCATCGAAGGGGCCGAACTAGTATAAACTCTCTTGCGTCTCTGTGTCCGCTTTAACCCCTTCAAGCTAACCCATTGCGATGGCTCCACGACTAAGTCCTTTCACGAGGACATCTGCCGTGACAAAACCACGACAAGAGCCCTGGCCGGACTATGGTCAGCAAGGTTGGAATACGGACGATGAAGAAATTCAAAGCCCACCCACCACCCACTTTGTAGCCACTGTCGACGATTTAACCGACATGCTCGACTTCGACTCCGAAGACATCGACGGTATGGACACTGATGAAAGAGACAATGAAGAACCAGCGCCTATTGGGCCCGGGAAAGCCACCTCGTCATATGACGTATACATGGTGGACGCACCAAAAGATGATAATGAGGAGCGGAAGGACGCACCGAAGGCTTGTTCCCTCGAGAAGCAGTCAAAGCGGCGACGCAAGCGCCGCCCCAAATCCCGCCTCGACAGAAATAACGATCACACAGACCCAGCGCTGGAGCAGGGCGAACCGCTGCCGGACAACGGCAATCCGGATAGTCAAACCGAACAAACAAATTCTATCAAGGATAATAGTCCAGACGACATAACGCCGGACAGGCACCCAGAGCAGCAGAATGCCCGTAAAAGGCTTGTTGCCACCGCGAGGAGTCTTAAAAAGCAGAAGCAAAGGCTCAAGGCTGCACAAGACACACTCCAAATTAGATGGAGTAAAATACTCAACACAGCAGCGAGGTACGGCGACAATCGCCCCTCCAAGAGCTACCCAAAGCGGAAGCTGCTACCTGAATTCGATGAGGAGGCCTCAGACCCCCCACAACCAAATATCAAAGCAGCCACCTGGCCGGATAGACGACCCCTCTACCAACACAGAGCGGCATACAACGCCACTCAAAATACAACACGCGACCCATGCGAGGGCTCGCACCCAAAGGACGGCGCAACAAGATCCATCTATGGACCACGCAAGCGCGCCCCAGCATACAATGCAACACAACAAACATCCGAACAACGCGGTACACCCAGCTACAGGGGTGCCGCACACTCCCTATGTTTCACCGATGAGGTGCTGGACCATGAATTTCCAGAGGGATTCAAACCTGTAAACATAGAGGCATACGACAGAACAACAGACCCTGGGGTCTGGATTGAGGACTACATCCTTCATATCCATATGGCTCGAGGAGATGATCTCCACGCCATCAAGTACTTACCCCTCAAACTCAAAGGGCTAGCTCGTCACTGGCTTAAAGGCCTCCCCGAAAGCTCCATTGGAAGTTGGGAAGAGCTCGAAGACGCCTTTCAGGCAAATTTTCAAGGGACTTATGTCCGACCTCCGGATGCGGACGATTTGAGTCATATAACTCAACAGCCCAGAGAGTCAGCCCGAAAGCTTTGGAACGGGTTTCTTACTAAAAAGAACCAGATTGTCGACTGTCCGAATGCCGAAGCCTTGGCAGCTTTTAAGCATAGCGTCCGTGACGAATGGCTTGCCAGACACCTCGGCCAAAATAAGCTGAGAAAGATGGCCGCATTAACAAACCTCATGACCCGCTTTTGCGCGGGTGAGGATAGCTGGCTAGCCAGATGCAGCACCAGCGACCCCAGTACATCTGAAGTTAGAGATGGAAACGGGAAATCACGGCGCAACAACAATAACAAACGCCGGAATAAAGAAGACAACATGAAGGGCACGGTAGTAAACGCCGGATTCAAAAGCTCTCGGCCAGGTCAGCAAAAGCCGCCCTCTAAAGGCACCAGGGATGAATTGTCCAGCCTCAACAAAATTCTGGACCAAGTATGTCAGATCCATAGTACCCCTGGTAAACCAGCAAATCATACCCACAGAGAATGTTGGGTCTTCAAGCAGTCCGACAAGCTCAACGCCGTACACAAGAGGGAGGATACACCAAGTGAAGACGAGGACGAGCCTCCCAAGCAAGACACTAGGGAACAAAAGAAATTTCCACCAGAAGTCAAAACAGTAAACGTGTTACACGTGATCAAGGGAAAAAACAACATGGCACTCCCAGGAAAATATACCCAAGTTCCTGTCACCGCGAAGTCCTGCCATTGGTCGTCTCAACCGATCACTTTCGACCATTGCGATTACTCAGCAAGCATCCAACACGCAGGATGGGCTGCCCTGGTATTAGACCCGGTAATTGGCGGATATCACTTCACACGAGTCTTGATGGACGGTGGCAGCAGTCTAAACCTAATATATCAGGATACAATCCACGGGATGGGGTTAGACCCAACAAAAATCCGCCAT
The DNA here is from genome assembly GCF_018294505.1 of Triticum aestivum. NCBI lineage: Eukaryota > Viridiplantae > Streptophyta > Magnoliopsida > Poales > Poaceae > Triticum > Triticum aestivum. Next base: position 34,929,345 of record NC_057806.1, on the reverse strand, counting down.
AGCAATACTACCTTTAAAGGAGTAACGCCAGGCCCAGGGGCTCGTTGTACGGGCTCCCTCCTACTATAAGTTATATTCGGCTCCCCCGATAACTTTCGTCACGAGCATTTAACCTTCCACATCGCTCCGTTCCAAAGTGGCTATCAAGCGCTGCTTGGACGCGAAGCTTTCGCTCGCTTTAATGCAATACCACACTACGCCTCCCTCACACTCAAGATGCCCGGTCCACGTGGCATCATTTGAGTGAAAGGAAATATCAAGCGATCTCTGCGCGCCGAAGAGAGCCGCACACTAAAGGCGCCCGGACCAGCGAAAGCATCCAATAGGTCGTCAAGACCTCAGACACAACTAATCAAGTCCGGCGCCGCTATTTATACCGAATAAATGGTCACACCCCTATTGTCAATACAAGGGGCTCAACGCGCGCAGACAAGTGGCAATTTCTTCTCATCTTGAATTATACATGGTTTCTCTCAAAACTATCCTTTTTGCACGACAACTTTTTCACCTAAATTCCTCTCTTTTACAGACGATCATCGTGCTACACCCGTCCAGGATACGGCACAACAGAGACACAGGCGCAGACGTGCAGCAGGGACCCGCCCCAAGGATTCTTTTTAGATTAAGACCCTGTGTAAACCTTTTTTACTGTCTCTTGTTGATACATATCTACCATTGAGAAGGATGCTGACATCTTGGCATGTGGCCACGCCAGAACAATGCACGTACCTGGACACAAGGGGCTTCTTACAAAGGCCATTATTTAGGCCCGGTTTATACCACAAAGACCGAATACCTTAGGGAGTGTTTGGCGTCGCGAGTTTGGCCCTATATGCATCGGCTCCGTATCATTGTCTTTGGTCAAATGTTGGGTTTTCCCGGCTCCTGTGTTTTGGTGCCTTACGTTCCACTTTACCGGCTAAGGTAGCACCAGGAGAACTACTCCGATTGTGCCCTGGTTCATCCGGACGAGCACCTCAGTAGAGAAAGCCGAAAACTGACTGTCATGATATAGCGTGAGACTGGTCAACCACTCGATGACCTGTTGGAATGTTAGAATTCCTCCGCCTTAACGAAGGGCCGTTTTCCGGCCAGGCATGTACGCACCCCGGGATCGGGAGAATGCGGAGCCACCAGGGGCTATCTAGTAGCCCCACTGTCAAACTTCTATGGTTAAGTGAAAGTGTTAAAGCATTATAGTCTGGTTGCCTCGCTCGCTCCGCTATCACCTCCTTAATAGGACCAAGACGTTGGGTTAAGTGTGAACGCATGTTTTTTGCGAGCACCTCCGCATTATATGCGTGGGGGTCGAAGCCGACGGCTGCAATCTTTCAGGTTATACACATGTATACATAAACGGCCGCCCAGGAGGCATCATATTACTTTCAGGAAAAAGTATAAAAATAGCCTTATAAAAATTTATAAAAGCATTTCGCTTACAATGAGATTACATATCACTCAAACATAATATTTTTTGAGCATTGGGTCTCTATCAAACGAGCACCCTCAAGAACTTCTTCAAAGTAGTGCTCAGCAGCCATTCGACCTATGGCCGAATCCCGCGCTGCAACAGTGGTAGCATCCATCTCCGCCTAGTATGCTTTAACACGGGCAAAGGCCATCCGTGAGCCCTCTATGCACGCCGACCTCTTCACCGCATTAATGCGCGGCACCACGTCAAGGAGCTGCTACACCAAGTTGAAATAGCTGTTCAGTTTTGGCCTTTCCGGCCATAGCTGATCCACAACAGACCTCATGGCGAGTCCGGACAACCTATTCAGTTCGGCCCATTTGGCTAATTGGTCAGTCAATGAAAGCGGACGCTCGGGAGAATGGAATTGTGTCCAAAACAGCTGGTCCACTTCACGATCCGTCTGACCCTGGAAGTACTTGGCTGCATCGGCAGCGCTCGCCGCCAAATCCATATACACATCCTCCGAACTCCATAGCCGATCTAGAGAGGCATACCGTGGATCTCCGAACTTCCTCCGCAACATAAAGGATTTCCCAGCTACAATATCCCCTCATAGCAGAGCGGATGTCTTTTCTCGTCGCAGCAGCCTTCTCAAGGTCCGATGCCTTCGCTAGGTTTTCCTTTTCAAGAACCCGGCAACGGTCGACGGCGGCTTTTAATTCTATGGCCATCTTGGCCATCTTATCTTGGCTCTCGCCATGCGCGGCCTTCTCGGTTTTCAACTCTTCGGCCACCTTCAAAGCAGCCGCATTACTAAACCTCGCTTGTTCCTTGGCTCGGGCAAGTTCTACCCGCAAGGCTTCAACAGTGGCAGCTCCATCTGCAGTCACAACATATTAAAGATACTGGCATCATGCTGCTCTTACTATGTGGCATTTACCAGATAATGACACTTACCCTGTGCCTCGTCAAGCCTTTGGTTAACAAGCTCGATGTGGGCATCTGCCGCATCCAACTGCCGTTTTAAATGGGCAAACTCTCTAGTCTGGCTAGCCACCGGAGCTTCCATCACCTGCACATAGAGGCAGTATGGCTATTACCTGGGAATATGATCCTCTGTTCATCGTCGTTTCCGACGACAACCAGAGTCTCAGGGGCTACTATCTACACAGGGCACACCTAGCATGTGCAGGACTATTATACATTATTTTACGTACCTCAAAGCCTCTCAGTAGACTCATAAAAGCTTCATGCAATCCGCTTTCGGCGGACGAGATTCTCTCCATCACCGTATTCATCAGCACACGGTGTTCATTTGAGATAGCCGCTCGCCCCACCAACTCCCTCAGAACATCCGTTCGCACACCAGACGGTGCCGGACTCTTTTTTCCGCTCTCTTCGGGAGCCGGACACTGGGAGCTTCGGGGTCAATAGGATTATCTTCTGGCCTCACCGGACCCAGAGAGGCCCTCCGCGATGACACTTCGGGGTCGCCCACTTCCGGAGTGGAGGAGTCCGGAGGGGGCGTTTCGCTCTCCATCATCTCTGGAAAGAAGATCCCCCAAAGACGAGCTCATTTGAGAGGGGCTAAGACCCGAACTGCAAAGATATATGCGGTGGTTATTTTCTCAGAAGAAAAGGATGGCATACCTGTACTACTAAAATATTTCGGGTCACTTACGACTCGCTGGAGAATTGATCCCCCCGCGGACTTTGTGCGACAAAAGCACCCCCCGAGGTAGGACCCTCTGTGGGAGACTTCTTCTCCCGTTTGGAAGCTTCGGCTTCCGAATCCCCGGGCGTAATCCTTTTCCTCCTCCGGTCGTCTTCCTTCATGGAGACGCTCGCTCCCTCAGTTAGAATGGGCAGCGTTGGGGGCCCGCGTCCGCCCGTATTATCCTCCCCAGTATCTTCCTTCAAGGGCTCCAGGCAAGGTGCGACCTGGAGCATCTTTTCCAATACCGGATTCTCCAAACCCTCAGGGAGGGGGGCCGAACACCGAATCAACTTCGCCTTTGTCAGACAGTCCTGGTCAAAAAGCGAACTCTCAGAAATAACTTCGTAACAAGTGAGAGATAGTATGTTCGGCCGGAAGATTCCTTACCTGTTCAGTGGCGCGGTTACGGCTCAGGCCCACGTCCTCAGTAATTTTCGGACACTCTACCTGAGGTCCAAAGAATGATTTGTACATCTCCTCGTGCGTCAGGCCGAGGAAATTTTGAATGACACACGGCCCCTCGGGATTGAACTCCCACAAGCGAAGGGGCCGGCGTTTGCAAGGCTGGACTTGACGAACCAGCATAACTTGTATTACCGCAACCAAACTAAAATCTCCATTGAAGAGATCTCGAATGCGGCTTTGCAGTATAGGCACGTCCTTGGCTGGACCCCAGCTCAGACCTCTGCTGATCCATGACATCAGTTGTGGTCGAGGGCCCGAGTGGAAAACTGGGGCGGCCGCCCACTTGGCACTTCTAGGAGCCGTGATGTAGAACCACTCCTATTGCCACAATTCAGACACCTCTGGAATGGAACCTTTGGGCCATGGAGCTCTCGTCATCTTGCATATTGAGGCACCTTCACACGCTGCATGTTGCCCCTTGATCATCTTCGGCTTTACTTCAAAGGTCTTGAGCCACAGCCAAAGTGAGGGGTAACCCGGAGGAAGGCCTCACACACGACAATAAATGTCGTGATATGAAGAAAGGAGTCCAGAGCTAGATCATGGAAGTCTAGCCCGTAATAAAACATCAAACCCCTGACGAAAGGATCCAGAGCAAGGCCTAGACCTCGGAGGAAGTGGGAGACGAACACGACATTCTCGTTAGGTTCGGGGGAGGGGACGGCCTGCCCTCGGGCGGGCAGCCGATGCACAACCTCGGCGATCAGATATCTGGCCTCCCTCAACTTTTTGATGTCTTCTTCCGTGATGGAGGAAGGCACCCATCGGCCTTGAAGGCTAGATCCGGACATGATTGAAGGTTCGGAGCACCTGACCTGAACCTTGGGTGTTTGAGCTTGAGGTGGGGGAAGGATTCGATTGAGCACGGGAGGGAAAAAAGTAAGAGCCTTGTCCCTTTATAAAGAGGGTGAATATCAAGCGTCCTCTCCGTGGCCGTTTGGACTTGCCTATAGTCTAGGAGTCCTAGAAGCGGTTGGGTTACCCACGCCCGTATTGATGAGAATCCCGGAATAAGGGGACACGATCTCTGCTTCGACGAGACATGCCAAGGAAACCGCCTCGCGTGACACGCTGAGGTGGGATAATAAAACGATTCGAATAAAGGCTTGGCCGTGGTGCATCACACTACGGAATACGTCAGCAGATTAGATTTGTGTAAATATTATTCTCTCTATGGCATATGTGGAAACTTATTTTGCAGAGCCGGACACTATCTTTGTGTTCAAAATCTTCTATGAAGTACTTGGAGGAGGAACCCGCCTTGCAATGCCGAAGACAAACTGCACGCCGGACTCATCGTCGTTGAAGCCTGGTTCAGGGGCTACTGAGGGAGTCCTGGATTAGGGGGTGTCCGGATGGCCGAACTATACCTTCAGCCGGACTCCTGGACTATGAAGATACAAGATTGAAGACTTCGTCCCGTGTCCGGAAGGGACTTTCCTTGGCGTGGAAGGCAAGCTTGGCGATACGGATATATAGATCTCCTACCATTGTAACTGACTTTGTGTAACCCTAACCCTCTCCGGTGTCTATATAAACCAGAGGGTTTTAGTCCGTAGGACAACATACAGAACAACAATCATACCATAGGCTAGCTTCTAGGGTTTAGCCTCTCCGATCTCATGGTAGATCTACTCTTGTACTACCCATATCATCAATATTAATCAAGCAGGACGTAGGGTTTTACCTCCATCCAGAGGGCCCGAACCTGGGTAAAACTTCGTGTCCCTTGCCTCCTGTTACCATCCGGCCTAGACACACAGTTCGGGACCCCCTACCCTAGATCTGCCGGTTTTGACACCGACAGGGAGTATTTGCTTGACCTCCTGCGGAGGCATGGCTTCCCTAGCAAATTTCGGGAGTGGATTGCGGCTCTCCTTTGTTCCTCATCTTCGAGGGTTCTCTTGAATGGGGTAGCCGACTCTCCCATCAAGCATGGCCAAGGGCTTCGGCAGGGGGACCCCATCTCTCCTCTCCTTTTCGTCATTGCCATCGACCCTTTGAAGCAAATCCTCGACACGGCAACTAGGAAAGGCCTTCTGCACAAGATCCGTGGGAGAGGGGTCATCGTGCGTACCTCTCTTTACGCGGACGATGCAACTATGTTTGTTGGGCCCATCAAAAGAGATGTGGACAACCTGGCGGCCATTCTGAGGGGATTTGGGGACGTCATCGGTCTGTGCACTAACTTCCATAAGAGCTCAATGGTGCCCATTAGATGTGGCAACCTCGACTTGGACTGCATAACCCATGGGCTGCCGGCTGTTAGGGCTGCCTTTCCGCTCCGTTATTTGGGGCTACCGTTGTCGATTTGGAGGCTGAAGCTTTCTGATCTTCAATTCTTAGTGGATAAAGTGGCGAGTAGATTGACAACATATGAGGGCCAAAACATCACCACCATTGGTCGTGTGGCGCTCGTCAAGTCAGTTATCGCTTCCCAAGTCATCTACTTCATCACGCCGCTTGTCATACAAACCACCATCCTGCAAAACATTGACAAACTCAAGCGGGCATTCCTTTGGTCGGGATCGGATAAGACAACTGGGGCAAAGTGCAAGGTCAATTGGGACACTGTCAGTAGGCTGCTTGGCTATGGTGGGCTTGGGGTCCTAAACACCTTCAAGTTCGCCCGGGCCTTGCGTCTGCGGTGGCCTTGGTATGAGTGGAAGGAGCCCACAAAGCCGTGGGTTGGAGGTGGGAACCCGTGTGATGAGGATGACCTAAATTTTTTCTACGCATGTACCACCATCGCGGTTGGCAATGGTGCGCGGACACCTTTTTGGGACTCTCCTTGGCTGCTGGGTCGCAAGCCCAAAGACATCGCTCCACTCATTTATGAGGCTTCCTCGTGGAAGCGCTGGAAGGTGCGGGAGGGTCTCAAGGAGAGCGCGTGGATTCTCAAAATCAGGCCACCTACACCGGCCTCCATTGAGCATGTTTCACAATTCTTCACCCTATGGACGCTGCTCCAAGAGGTCCACCTTGATGAGCTTGCCGATGATGACATCCTTTGCACACGGCTTCCGGGAACTACTCCGCGGCCTCCGCGTACAGGGCGCCGTTTTTGGGCTTGGTCCTCTCCCCCATGGACCAAATGGTTTGGAAGGTTTGGGCCCCTCCGAAAGTCAAGTTCTTTGCTTGGCTCGCGCTTCAACATAGGATCTGGACTGCAGACAGATTGCAGAGGCGAGGTTGGCCAAACTGTGGCCCTTGTCCCTTGTGCAGAGGGGTGCAGGAATGCGGTCCCCATCTATTCTTCAGATGTCGCTTCACCCTCAGGCTCTGGAACATGGTGATTCAGAAGCTCTGCATCCACGACGTGGACACGTCCGCATGGAACTTGTACGACTCCACCAAGGATTGGTGGGCGAGTTTGAGCGCCGAGGGCACCGCCAACCGAAAGGCGAAGGCTTCGATAACCATGTTGGTTTCATGGGTGATCTGGAATGAGCGTAATGCAAGGGTGCTAAACAATGTGATCGAAGAGTCTAACCTTTGGGCTAAAGCCGGGGCGACAAAATTAGGGTCTTTCTTATTGCGAGAGTAATTGCCATGCCGTTTCTTGGCACTGTGTTGTAACAAACTCTTTCTCCTCTTTTAATATATGAGACAAATCTTTTGCCTCCGTTTCAAAAAACATGCATGCCGCCCTTTAGCGTCTCACTGCCTATTTTTTTCCATGCATGATGCCCTTTCACATCAACAAAATCATGCATGGTCACCACGACTTCAACATGCCATCTCATCAGAATTAGTCCTCATAATTATTCGCGGTATCAACCTAATTATATTCTCTCCTTCACTTTCGTTTATATTATGAAACTAAATACATAAATTACGAAAATATATTCTGGCATATTTTTTCAAGTGCTCATCACACATTTAAAAATGTCGCTCAACATTTAGAAAATGTTTGTACCATTAAAGATTTATGAGAAATTTCAAAAAACGATCATGCATTACAAAAAAAAGTGACATATTTGAAAAATATTATACAATGTAAGTAAAAAGGTACACCACATTTAAAAAAATCATGCATTTAAAAATATGTACATACTTTTTTTTGTAAATTGTTATACATTGTACAATAATGTTCGTATATTCAAAAATATTTCTCTCACTATTAAAAAAACACATCACATATAAAAAGATTCAGCATTTCAAATATATTTGTGATATTAATAAAAAGGTTTGTATAGTTAGATTTTTTATCAATCAAATAAATGTTTCAACATGTAATCAATTCTTCACACATATTCAAAAAATGTATTCCAAACATGTGTTTGCCAAAATGTTAATCGTGTATTTGAAAAATAATAAACATATGTAAAAAAATGTTCAGATGTATAAAATAATAAACATATGTAAAAAAGGTAACATAAAAAATAAATTTGGTGAAATATTAATCATGTATTTAACAAATTTTAAATGTGTATAATAAAAATGTTCCTTTTGTATACCAAAAATATAAAATGTGTATGAAAAAAATTAAACATATGTTAAATAAAAGGAAAAGGAATATAATAAAATAAAACCTCACAGAAACTGCTGAAAACCAAAAAAAGAAACAAATAAAACTGATGGAAAAAAATAAACAGGAAAGGAAAAAATGAAAAAGAAAGAAAACCAGAGAAAAACCTAAGAAAACCCGAAGAGAGGTGATATAACACATTGAAAACCCCGATAAAGAAGACCATCAGAAAACTAGCACGCAGCTCAGTATTGTGCCTGTCCACAAGCACCGCGCTGTAGGTGAGACATGTTGTGGCTCATAGTGGTCGAGAAGACTCCTATTCTTCGCTCGTTGCTTCGGGTATGAGCTTGCCAACTGTGTTGGTTCGGGCATGAGCCTGATTCCACCGATTTTTTTTCTTTTAGCGATTATCATCAAATTCATTCCGTTTTTCGCTTTTATTTTTCATCTCCTTTTCATTTTTAATACCTAAATTTCCTTTTAAGCATCTGAACAAATTTACTTATTTATGTAAAATTTATGATTTTTTTATAATTCATGATTTTTCTGTAAAACATAAATGTTTCTTTGAATTCATGCACAATTTTTATATCAGTTAAGCTTTTTTTAAATTCACAAAAACAATAATTATATCTTCATTCTTATCCAAAGAGAAGATACCGATCCAGGTTCGTCTTTCTTTTGTCAAGCCCTCAGTTTTTCCAACGAGCCGATATAAGCGATCGATCGATCTGAATCTTTTTTTCCCATGCGCCTAGAGATCGATCGATCTCAGCTACCAATTGGGCAGCGTAAGAAACACAACAATTGATCCCAGGTGCTAATCGGTGCGGAAAAAATTGATCAAGCATTTAAAAATATGAAATATGTATAGAGAAAATGTTTAACATGTATACAAAAATTCAATATAAAACAATTTGATCATCTATTAAAAAATATTAATCAAACATTGGAAAAAAATATTTGAACAAGTATTTGAAAAAATTATAATCAAGCATAAAAATGTTAAATGTGTATAAACAATTTTTTACCATTCCTTAAAATGACAAAACTTTTAGATCATGTATATAAAAAATGGAATCAAGCATTTGAAAAAAATCTTGAACACATATTTGCAAAATGTTAGTCAAGCATTTGGAAATGTTAAAATGTGTATATAAAAACGTTGACTGTGTATTAACAAATGATCAAACCATGTATCATGTATATAAAACTGTTAATGAAGCATTTAAAAGAATATTGAACAAGTACTTGAAAAATGTTTATCAAGCATTTGGAAATTTCTAAATCTGTATAGAAAAAATATTAATTAAGCATTTGAAATTTTTTGAATAAATTTTGAAAAATGTTAAGCAAGTATTTGAAGAAAACCATACGAAAAACAATACATGGTCAGTAAACAACTGATCGTGTATACAATAATATTAATGAAGTATTTCGGAAAATATTGAAAAGGGTTTAAAAAATATTAGTCAACCATTTGAAAAATGTTGACCATATATTAAAAAAGGTTGAACTTGTATTTGTAAAATTTCAATCAAGAATTTCAAAACATATTAAATGTGTATTGAAAAAATATTCACCATGTATTCAAAAAATGTTAATCTCGTATTTGAAGAAAACCAATCAAAAAACAAGAAATAAAGGAAAAATCGAAGAACAACAAAGAAAAAACAATGATATGGAGAAAAGAAAAAAAATCAGAGGAAAAACAATGAAAATAAAAATATAGGAAAAACCAGCTCTTTTCGCCTCATGTAGTTCACACCCAACTACCTAAGCACGAACCCGATGTTAGCTGAAGAAAAAAATAGGAAGGCATACGTCTCACGTCATCAAATTCCAACACGCTTCTTACCTGATAGGTTTTTCTATATTTTTTTGTTTTTCCTTTGTTTCATTTGATTTCCTCTGGGTTTTTTTCCTCCATTTCATTTTAGTTTGCTTTCTTTCTTTTTTTTTCTCCATTTTTTCCTTTTTTTTCATTTGTTTCCTCGTTTTTTGTCATTTCCCTTTTTCATAGTTTTATTTAGTTTCTTTTTTAGTTCTCATTTTTTATTTTCTTTGTTTCTTTTGGTTTTCTTCTCCATTTTTATTTTTTATTTATGTTTTTCTTATGTTTATTTTCATTTTCCCTCCATATTTTTCTGTATGTCAAAAACATTTTTTTAATAAGTGATAAGCATTTTCTGTTCAATATTGTACGAACAGTAATTGAACATTTTTTAAATACTTTTTCAACATTTTTTCAATACTCACTCAACATTTTTTAATACTTTTTCAACATTTTTCAAATACTTTTTTAACGGTTTTAATACTTATTCAAATACTTGCGCAACATTTTTTAACACTTATTCAACACTTCTCAAATATACTTATTCAACATTTTTCAAATACTTATTCAACTTTTTTAAATACTCGTTCCACCTTTTTGAATATACTTCTTCAACAATTTTCCACTTATTCAACATTTTTTATATATTTGTTCAACATTTTTCAAATACTCGTTCAACATTTTGAGTATTTATTCAACATTTTTTCAAATACTTGTTTAGATTTATCAAATTTGTTTTTGAAGAGTGTCTTTTAATATACATATACATGTGTGTGTATATTAAAATATAATAAAGAGTACAAAGATAAAACAAAAATGATAACATAAATAGAAAATAAATAACAAATATAACAGGCCGTGGCCTCGGCGCCGCTGGGTCGGGCCATCTGGGATTCCCCCCATGCAAGGCTTCATCTCTGTCTCGCTTAAAGTGAGAAATAGGCGCCGCATCAAGCTGGACACCTGGATCAGTAGCAAAAAGAGAGTTTTTTCGCGCAAATTTCTTGCTTTCGAGATGCACGACTGTGCCTCTCGCGGTAGCAAAAAGAGAGTTTTTTCCTAAAATGTGCTTATATAATTAATAAAAGTGCTTGCATGCTTTACAAAAGTGATTGTGTACTCTAAATGTGTTGATGCCTTTTTAGAAATATTTACGTAATTTTTTAAAACTACACATGTATTTTAAAATGTTTGTATAATTTTTTTAAAACTACACATGTATTTTAAAATGTTTGTATAATTTTAAAAAGATTTTATGTATTGAAACATTGTTCACATATTTAAAAAATTATCCTTTTTAAAAATGTGTTCATGTAATTCTAAATGTGTTAGCATGTTAAACATTTTATTATTTAAAAAAGGTCATGTGATTCAAAAAATGGCCATGTGTTTTAAAAGGAATGTTCATGCATTTTAAAGAAAATGCAATTAAAAGCGAGTTGAAGTATGAGGGACGGTGTATGAAATAGGTATATGGTGTAGCTCGTGTAGGGCAGGCCTCACGTCCAGCTCTACTAGATTACTTTTAAAAGTTATAAATATTTCTTTGTGTTGACGCGGTTTAGTGATAAGTCTGTCGTGCGGTGGCTAAGATCACCATCTTGGGATTGACAACATTCAGACGTACCGAGATCAGATGGGCACCATAACGATTGTTGATGAGGGCAGAAAAAAAGATTAGTGAAAAAGAGTTGTGTTCCTTTTCCTGACAGCAACAAGCTTCGTCAATCGGTTTCCCCCCTCTCTCCACATCCCTCACCGATTTTTTTGTCTAGCCTTTTTTGTCGCACCTCATTTTTTGTTCACACTTTCTTCATATGATAATCAATCACCTTAATTTACTTATCTTCTGAACCAATTTCACTTCTCGTCAAACTACAAGGTAAATCACAAACATGATTTAATAAATATTTATTTACACAATTACATTAATATAGATAGATAAATCTTGGGCCAACATCTAGGATATCTATATCCCGTTGGAATTGAATGCACATGCATTGTCCTAGTACATTTTAAAAATCACCAAAAATCGATAACGGTTGCTCGTACCCTGCACCCAGCGTGCTAGGATTTCTCTTGCCTCCCGCTGGCGCCGCTGCCAGTCTACCTCATCTCCTGTGGTATTAGGACCAAGGAGACACGGTGGATCCCGGCCCTTCACTACTAGGGAAAAGGAGTAAATTGCACAGACGTACCACAATTGGGGCATTGGAAGCAGATTGATACCAAGTTTGGTAATTTTTACGTGTTAGTATCAAGTTTGAGGCTAGACGTTACAAAAAGGTCTAAATTGCGTATAAACGCGTATTGACAGTGTATCTGACCGGCGGACCCGCATGTCATCTGCTGACATGACTTTTTTTTGCAGAAACCCCCCGCACAGCGGCACCCGATCTAGATCGAGGGGAGGATCCATCGAGCCTGAGCTCCCACTCGCATCACCGCGGCCCCCGCTTGCACTGGAGCTGCCCCTGCTCGCACTGCTGCGGCCTCTGCTCGTGGCCTCCACCACCTCCTTCGGGGCCTCTGCACAACGGAAGCGCCTCCCTCCCCCCTCTCCCCGTCCGAGCTCGACGTCATCTCCGCGCTCATCCCGCGGCTCATCTCCGAGGGCCAGGTCCCCGCCGCCGGCTGCCTCCTCTCCGTGGCGCTCCTCCTACCCGGCTCCCCAGAGCGCCTCCCGTTCCCCCCGCTCGCGGAGCACCTCGCCTCCCTCCCCACGCTCACCCCGGCCTTCGCCCTGCTCACCACGCTCCGCCACCACCCCGTCCGCCCCTCGCCGCTCCCGCTTGCCACCCCGCTCCTTCACTGGAGGAGGCTATGCGGCCGCCGGAGTCCAAGAAGACGGGAACCAAGGTGGCGCGTCAAGAGAGAGAGCTTCGGGTGAGAGAGAGAGAGAGAGAAGAAAAAATGGAAGGAGGAAGAGAAGGAGAGAGGCAGGCTGCGGGGACGGCCTGGTCCTGGTCGCCGGTGGTGGTCCTCCGGTGGCCGGCCGGCGGCGCGGCGAGGAGGAGGCCAGGGCGGGGCAGGGGTTACGGGAGGCGAAGGAGCTCGAGCTCGAGGGGCTCCTCCCCTCGATCCAGATCGGGCCTGGCCGCGCGTGAGGACGAAGGAGGTGCGGGGGGTTTCTGCAAAAAGAATGCCACATCGGCAGTTGACATGCGGGCCCCGCCGGTCAGATACACTGTCAATACGCGTTTATACGCGATTTAGACCTTTTTGTAACATCTAGCCCCAGACTTGGTACTGACACGTAAAAATTACCAAACTTGATACCAATCTGCTTCCAATGCCCCAATTGTGGTACGTCTGTACAATTTACTCAGGGAAAAGCCTATACACAGAATCTTACCAGCAGTGCGCCTTAAAATAAGGCGCTGCTGCTACGTAGCAGTAGCGCGCAAACAAAACTCGTTGCTGAAATAAATATAGCAGTAACGTGCCCGCTCTAAGACGCGCTACTGCTATAATTCCCACGCCGCCGCCATGAGGCTAGTTCTAGCAGCAGCGCGTTATCACGAAGAGTGCTATTGCTACGGATTATAGCAGCGACGCATTTCACCAATAAGCGCTACTGCTAAGTTTACTAGTACAAAAATTTAGTCCGACCTCGCTCCGTGAAGAGAGTTTCTATCACCTTAAATATGTTACTTCTCAAACTTTGACAAGCACTTGGTCTTCATTGAACTCTATGTGTAGAATTTGTGGCCGCAATCTGAGTCTTCACCAGTTCCTAAACCGATGAGGACTCATATTGACAAATCAGATTGTACACAAAAAGATCGCTTGATGATCAATGCATTTTTTATGTCTATCTTTACATGCTGACACATAGCAGTAGCGCAATTTTTTTGTGAAAGGTGCTACTGCTAGGTAGTTTAGCAGTAGCACATTTCTCTGTAGCGCGCTACTGCTAAGCCATTCCATCTCCCACCCCCACTCTCCTCTATCTGATCCACTCACACTCACTGGATCTCCCCCTCAACCCCCCTGCGCCAGTCCTTCCCCGTCGCCCCTCCTCCCTCTACGCCGCTGTCACCTCCTCCTCCTCGCTGGACTCGGTACCGGCCTCCTCCTCCGTCCTCCCTCCACTCGCCGCTGGCCGGCCCCTCCTCGCTCCGCCTTCCTCCTCCGTCCTCCCTTCACTTGCCGCCGGCCGGCCCCTTCCTCGCTCCGCCTTCCTCCTCCGTCCTACTCTCTTCTCCCTCCTCGAGTCGCCCCTCCGGAGATTTGATGTAGTAGGCTAGTTCATATGCAACATTTTGATTTAGTTGATATGATTTAGTAGGCTAGTTCATATGCGACATTTTGATTTAGTTGATATGATTTAGTTTATTTAGTAGGCTAATTGATTTAGTTGATTTAGTAGGCTAGTTCATATGCAACATTTTGATTTAGTTGATATGATTTAGTTGATTTAGTAGGCTAGTTGATTTAGTTGACTTAGAACATTTTGATTTAGTTGATTTAGTAGGCTAGTTGATTTAGTATGCACCATTTTATTGTTATTTTTTCTGTACATGGATAGGTAGATGCTTTTGTTATTTTGTAATAACTTATTTTTTGGCAAAATGTAAGTGCCAATTTAGTTAAATTTGTCACTTGTTTTTAATCAATTATCTTAGGCAATAGGGGCCAAATTAGATGAAATGTCTTGGTAGGTGGTACCCTGATTTGGTAGATATTTGTGAAAAGTTTTTTCGGCAATAGGTGCCACCGAAATGCTTTGGTAGGTGGTACCTTGTCATCTAATATGTTACTAGATCTTAGGATTATAATTGTCCATCAAAATGCTCATATTGCTCATATTGCTTTGGTAGGTGGATCATTAATCCTTTGCTCATATTGCTCATATTGCTCAAATTGCTCGAATTGCTCATATTGCTTTGGTAGGTGGATCGTTAATTCTTTGCTCATATTGCTTTAGGAAAATGGCGTCACCACCACCACCACTATGTCGACTATGCAAGTCAAGGTGCGCCAGCAGCTTTGTAACTGGCAAGCTGTTCGGCATCTACTTCCAGCCGAGTTTTCATCATGTGGCGGTAAGAAATTAGATGAAATGTAACAACTATTTTATTTTTAGTGTTGGCATTACTTCATTGTGTCATTTTGCTTTTTTTACACAGATCGTCCCATACAATGTGAGGTTGAAATTCAACAAGCTGACATGAGACACTGTGATATTTGAGGCTCCTGGGGGGGCATACACTATGGAGGTTGAGAAAGGACGCAATATGTCGCAGATTGGAGAAGATGGATGGGCCCGTTTCCTTGCCCGCATGCGTCTTACCGGTGGTGAGTTGATCAGCTTCTCCTTCAGAGAAGAAAGACCCAAGTTGACTGTCATTTATCTCAACCTGGTGGAAGATGATGAAGATGACGAATATGATGAAGATAATGAGGACCCACTTGATGAAGATGATGAGAACCCACTTCATGAAGCCATCGTAGCTCAAAGAATGAGGTTGAGCGAGGAGGAGGTGTGCAACCTATGGGATATAATTCCGCCACGTGATGACTTTGTCGGGGTGCCATTCGTGACCCGCCTAACAAGTACCATGGTCGATCGGCATGAAATGGTATGTTATACTGACTGTAGTAATTTGATGATATATATGCTTTATTGTTATACTTACAAATGCAAATTATCTGATGATATGCTTAGTGAATCCGATGATATGCTTAGTGTAGAGTCCAATGATATGCTTTGTGGAATCTAGTCGATGATATGCTTTAGTGTAGAGTCTGATCACATGCTTATTACTGTAGAATTCAAGGAACTATTAATAGTGTAGATAATCCATATATACTTATTAGTAGAATTCATGATTAATTGGTACAAATGCATAGTAATGTGTCTTTTGGTAGTGTAGAAATCTAGACTTAATAGAAATATATTTGCAAGAGTATGTGCGAGGCTATTTATTAATTGATATGATTTTCTTATTCAGAAATTGACAAAGAACCTATCTGTGAGTTGTGGTATCGAGCCTGACGAAGAAGGCTCAGCTGGATTACGCCTTACCGTAAGGGGCTCCGTCACCACATGTACTTACCGCATGAATACAGACGGTCGCACACACTTAAACTCGGTTGGGTGGAAAAGATTCCTTGTTAGCAAGAATCTTCGTGTTGGACATGACATCCTAATTATTATCAGGAACACCCACCGTCCAGGCTTGAGGATGATGATCGTCGTCAATATCATCTAGAACTACATATGTGTGTGGCTATATCATCTAGAACTACATATGATGATTGTCGTCGATATCATGTAGAACTACATATGATGATCATCGTCGATATCATCTAGAACTACATATGATGATCGTCATAGATATCACCTAGTACTGCTTGAGGATGCATGTTGAGTATATATGAAATTGTTATCTAGTACTCACTCGGTTCCAAATTACTCGTCGTGGTTTTAGTTCAAATTCAACTAAAACCACGACGAGTAATTTGGAACCGAGGGAGTACTACCTAGTACCTATAATGCTTTATGAAATTGATATCTAGTAGTACCTAGTATCTGGAAATTGCAGTTTATTGAAGCTGAAACCGGGTAGGAAGCCGGGGGAAATTGTGAAAGATATAGCAGTAGCGTGGGGCTAGGAAATCGCTACAACTAATTAATAGTAGCGCGTTCTGGAAAAGCGCTGCTGATATAGTCGATAGCAGTAGCACGGATACAGACCGCACTACTACTAACAGTTAGCTGTAGCGCCTTATTGGTAGCGCGGCTGCCCGCGCTGCTGATAGCCTCAAAACCCGCGTTACTACTAGGTTTTTCCCTAATAGTGCTTGCCGGTTGGAGGGCTCCGTTTTTTATGTTTTTGTTAGGGTTTATGTCCTGTTCAAAGATGCGAGGCGACGGCGGCTCTCTATATATGAAATAAGGTCCTCCCAGCTTAGCCCCCGTTCCGTTGGTGTTTCTAGCATCGTCGGAGGTGTGTGGAGGTTTGTCTCCGAGGGATCTCTTGGGATTCGATCGGCGTTTGTTATCAGTGGATCCACGTGGATCCCGTTTTCTTTCGCCTGTGTTTGTGTGTCTACAGGTTGGATCCTTCCGATGTATGGTTCTTCATCGGCAGCATTTGATATTCTAGTATGCTGGTCCGATAAGGCCTTAGCACAACGAATTTCTGATTGTCTACTACAACAAGGTTTGCCGGCTTCGATGAGGGAGGGGCGATAACGGCAGCTCGTTTCGGCTCGATCTAGTAATTGTAGTCGTCGTTAGATGGTCTATGAATCTGGATGTATCTTTTACTTCTGGTGTTTTTGTATCACTTTGACATTTAATGAATAGATGGAAAAAAATTCTCTAAAAAAACGGATATCTGTTTTTCTCGTAATAGGAGCTGCAGGTTAACTGGCGTCAGATCGTAGCAAGAGATGCCCTCAAAAGAAAAAAGAAAGGATCGTAGCAAGAGCCGCACGCAGAGTGCTGCATGGGACGGTGATGTCGCGTCAGATCGTCCAGAGGGCTAGGCTAGCAAAGCAATGTCCGTCTTAGCGTGCTTGCGATCTTCTTGCCACCATTTGCGCGCGAGGAGGCCACCTAGCAAGGCGTCTCCAAACACCATCTCTAAACGTTTATAAATGTCTGGACCGATGCATTTGGATGTTTTTTTACCATTCAAAGCAGTGTCGTAATCGTCCGTGGACGGGTCTTCCGAATTTTCGCACGCCGGCCAAAACTAAGGAAGATTTACGGAAGTCCAGACATTTGCCACTTACGATTTTGACAACCCCGGTCCATTCAACTCCCTTCTCTCGGAGTCGTTCTCTCCCACTCCGCCCTTCCCCCTACTTTGTTTCCGCACCCTCCTAGCCCGACACCACCATTCTCCCACTCCAGCAGTCCCCCAGGCCTTGCCGAACCCCCTTCCCTCCCACACGCCTGCCCGCTCGCCCTCGACCACACTGTCGCCCACCCCGGATCTGTCCGCACTCAGACTTCACGTCCGACAAGTGTTCGGCCAAATGACATTGAGTTTTTTTTGACGTTTTATTTGTCTCTTTGGAGCAAGCACGATGTTCTTATAATTCCATCCACTCCCATTCTAAAGAGGTGTGGATCATCCCAGAAATAGTAGTGTAGATCATAAAATAATTTCTTTTTCTGTTGGTAAGTGAAATGTGGAGGAAGATACTTTGCAACAATATAATTAGCATAATAAGCAAACCAAGGTGAAGCAACTTTAATAGCAGATTTTTCTCTTAACTTTAATAGCAGATAATTGTTCATTTTGGAAATCATCATTGATAGGTATATTATCTATTGATATGTTTTCCATTCTAGACAAATGATCGGCAACAGGATTATCTTCCCCTTTTCTATCTATTATTTCTAAATCAAACTCTTGTAATAATAAAACCCATCTAATTAATCTAGATTTAACATAATTTTTAGACAATAAGTACTTCCATACTTGATGTTTAGTGTGAACTTTAACTTTAGCATCTATGATGTAAGGTCTAACTTTATCACAAGAAAAAAATCACAGCCAAGAATTCCTTTTCAGTGCTAGCATGGTTCTTTTGAGCATCATGTAAAGTTTTGCTATCATAGTAAATGACATTCATTTTACCATCAATTTTCTGTCCTAGAACGGCTCCAACAGCAAAATAACTAGCATCACACAAATTTCAACAGGTTTATCCCAATCAGGAGGTTGAATAACAGGTGCAAAAACTAAAAGCATTTTTAAGCACTCCAAAAGATTTCCTACAATCATCATTAAAAATCAAAGGGAATAGCTTTTTTGTAGGATATTAGTA
This sequence comes from Triticum aestivum, assembly GCF_018294505.1. Taxonomy (NCBI): domain Eukaryota; kingdom Viridiplantae; phylum Streptophyta; class Magnoliopsida; order Poales; family Poaceae; genus Triticum; species Triticum aestivum. Next base: position 34,910,648 of record NC_057806.1, on the reverse strand, counting down.
AGGGGTTTAGAGATATTAGAGAAGTTCTTAATGAATCTCCTATAAAAAACAAGAAACTTCTAATTCCTTTAACATCCCTAGGATAAGATAATCTTTATATAGCTTCAATTTTATCTTTATCAATTTCAATACCTCTACAGATATTATATGCCCTAAGACAATTCGTTCTTCAACCACGAAGTGGCATTTCTCCTAATTTAAAACTCGGCCAGCTGGAGTTTTCTTCGACAAGTTTTGTTGGTCAAGGGCTTCGATGGTTCGATGGTTCACCGCCTGATGCAACTTGTCACTGGTGGCCACACGGCGGTGGCTGTCAATGGACAGACCAGTAAGTTCTTTGTGAACGGCAGGGGCTTAAGACAAGGAGACCCGACGTTTCCCTTGCTTTTTAATTTTGTGGCCGATGCTCTATCTCACATTCTGTCTCGTGCTGCGGCTGCAGGTCACATCTCGCCTGTTAGCTCCCATCTTATTCCTAATGGCATCTCTCACCTACAGTATGCGGACCACACCATCATTATTGTTGAACTTAATGATAACTCCATCAGAATCTGAAATTTCTTCTTCTCTGCTTTGAAGCTCCGTCGGGCCCTGAAAATCAATTTCTCTAAAAATGAGGTCATTGTGACTGGGGTATCTGTCTCGGAAGCGCAGAGGGTGGCCCATCTTTTGAACTGCTCGCCAGGATCCTTTCCTCTCAAATATTTGGGCCTACCCATTTCCCCTCTTAAGTTTTTGGCCAAAGATTTCGCCCCGCCAGTGTCTAAAGTGGGCAATAGAGTTTTGCCGTGGCGAGGCCGTTATAATTCTCAGGCGGGCAAGGTTGCCCTTACCAACTCCTGCCTCTCCTCCCTCCCGATGTTTCTAATGGGCTTTTATCTCCTGTCCGAAGGGACTCACTCGGGCTTCGATAAGCACAGGGGTGCCTTCTACTGGAATTCCTCCGACAACAGACACAAATATAGGATGGTTAAGTGGGACCTCATCTGCAGACCTAAGATCATGGGGGGCTTAGGCATCCTTAATACCAGGATCATGAATAAATGCCTTTTGTTAAAATGGTGGTGGAAGATTATGTCCCTTGATGATCGCCCTGCTTGGCTGAGCCTTCTCAAAGCTAAATATTTTCCCTCCTCGAGCTCTGTGTCCGCTTCCTCTTCTGGCGGCTCTCAATTTTGGCGTCAGCTTGTTAGTATTAGACCGATTTTCCGGTCCCTTGTGAAATTCGTTGTTCGTAACGGCAAATCTACTCGTTTTTGGTTAGACTGGTGGGTTGGGGACACTTCTCTTGCGGTGGCTCACCCGACTTTGTTTTCGTTTTGTGCTAACCCCGAGATCTCTATCTCTGAGCTCTCGGCTCAGGGCTGGGTTTTAGATTTCCGGCGTTCTCTTTCCCCTGTGGAGTTGGAAGATTGGCAACGCCTTACTGCCTGCTTCCCCCTGCTCTTGGAGGAAGAGGACTCCGTTGTTTGGCCTCATTCCTCTTCGGGGCGTTTTTCTGTCAAGTCGGCGTATTCGCAACTCATCGCTGGTGTGCGCACTGACAAGTTTAAACTTATTTGGTCTGCCCGCATCCCTCCTAAGATCAAAATCTTCCTTTGGCAAGCTCTCCGTCGCAAACTTCCTGCGGCTGACCAGATTAAGAAGAGGAACGGGCCGGGTTCTGATAGTTGTCATCTGTGCGGTGCCCTAGAGAATACCGTACATATCTTTTTTCAGTGCTCTTTGGCTAAATTCTTTTGGAGTTGCATTAGACTTTGGCTTCGTGTTCCTTGGAACCCATCCTCTTTCGAGGATCTTCGGCGTTGTATTAATTCTTTAGCAGGCCGGTCTAAGCGGGTTTTCATGGTGGGCTGGGCTGTGATTTGTTGGTCGCTTTGGACTACTAGAAACAAGTTCACTATTGAACACATTTTCCCGGCTAACCCTGTGAGTTGCTTATTTAAAGCCAATGTCTTTTTGCAGCAGTGGAGATCATTGACTAAGGATGGGGACCTAGAGGCGTTCGACAATATGCTATCCAAAATGAAATCTACGGCTTCTTCCCTGCTGCGGTGTTCCAGGAGGCCGGTCTCTTAGTGGTTTGATTGCTCGCTTGGCTGGCCTGCGTGCCATGATAGGCGTGTTTTGTTAAACTTATGTGGTCCCTTCTGTTGGTTGTGACTCTGCCTGGTGGTTTTATCTATAAAGTCGGGCTCTCGCCTTTTATCTAAAAAAAGTTACTGTCCTTGCAACGTTGCAAGACTTTGTTCAAGTTATACAAGCATTTATCAAAAGAACTACCATAAACAGAGAAATAATCGAAAAACACTTTCATTATTTTCTCAACATAATAAGAGAATATGGCACTCATACATATTTGAGAAGTAGCAAGAGCATTAAACCAAAAGAGTGCACAGGTATTTGAAAGCAGAATAATCATCTAAGTAGCAAAAGTGAGTACGTTTAGCTAGCCTGTCAAGCATTTGATCGACAAACGGTAAGGGGTAATGGTCTTTTCTGCTACCATTACTTGTTACTTGCTTAGTTGATACTTTGCCACAATTAGATCTGCGTTGTTGAGTCCTTGCCAAATAAGGTTGAGTCCTTGCCAAATAAGGTTGAGGCCTTGAACATCTTACAGACGTGAGCCCTACATTAGATGGCAAAAGATGCATGCAGTCTCATTGGTTTCCCTATATGCTTAAAAGTCCAGTTTAGTTGCGATACAAATACCTCATTGACTTTCCATATTATCCTGTGATATATCTTGGTCGCATGTTTAACTTTGTGATGTCTTAACTGTAGAAATAGTGTTGCTTTAATATTACAATAGACAATAGATAACTACCCTGGATGTTGTCCATCTGTTGGCAAATGTCAGTTCGCCTAGGATGGAACAAACGAGTGGATTTTTTTAGATAAAAGGCACAAGGCTCAGCGAGAATGTTAAAACAGAGTGCGGTTATGCTGGGAGAACCAGCTCACATGAAGTTCTACAAACTTGAAAGTTTCACACACCTCCACTAGTTAAGGAGACAACACACGAGATCACACAAAAAGTTGTGTTTGTGAATGGAAACAATTCGCATGACACTACTCAACCAACTCTCGTTCTCCTCCCAACTCCGGCTTTACAGTGAAGTTGGTGTAGCACTTGACGAATTTGCTCAATTGTTCTTTCGAGTTGGTCCTGCTGCTTCGGCGCCACCAACCGTCTTCAGTGCAGTAAAAGGTTCATAACTCTGTAAACGACATGCATATGATAAGAAACTACTTTGTCACGAAAGATTATATCATTCCTAGTCATCCAAATCAACCATATTATTGCTGCCAAGAACATAAGCATGATACTGTTTTTCTTTCTCCCTGGTATTGGGATACAAACCTGATTAAACTCCTCTAAGTTTAAAGGAATATATCACAAATTTAAACCTTCTTTCACAACACACTAAACAAAGTTAGCCATGGGACACTGAGACATTAGATGCGTCGTGGCTTTGAGATGCCCACAGAGACGCATCCAACGTCTCCTGGCCAGCCTCGATTATGTAACTCCGTAGTTACTTGCAATTTACCATGCCAAAACAGCCATAAGAAAATTTGCTGCTTAGCAGGAAATTTTACCTTGCAATTGCAAATGTCCACACATCTGGAGCTCAAAACGCCCCTGTTAACCATGGGTTTATACAAAGATTTGGTACATAAACAACCATTCTTTTTTGGGGGATAAACAACCATTCTTGGAAAGAGACCATCTTGCACTATCCTCACTATCCGTTAGCTGGATTTAGCTCTTCCCACTGGGTCATTTAATTCCAAATTGGTCACAGGACTATTCAAAGAAATATCAATAAGATGATCTCACTAACTGTAACATCTTTCTGCTCTGCTCACAGTACTGAAAAATGTGTGCATATTTGGCCCTGAGAGAAACATTGTCACACCAGACATCATGACAAAAGGAAGTGCCACAACTAACAAGTGCATCAACTTTTCAAATAAAGAAAACAAGAAGATATTGGTTCGACTAAACTTTTCACAATGATTGAGCATATGCAGCATCTATGGCTCGAACGACTGATCGATACATAAAGCAGATGTGATGCGCAAAGAGCATTACGGACAAGAACTAGTGATCACCCTACAGTGGCTTGGTCTGAAAATTGGTGTCTATAAAGACCTATACTCCTTGATGTCCATTCTTCCCCGGGCTCAATACTAGTACAGGACAGGATGTCCATTCGTCCTAACCAGGCCCACGAGGCCACGATAGGTAAGCTTCTATCGGCTTGTTCAGTGTGCTTCAGTTTTTTCCGTCCGATTCCAAGTTCCACCATCATTGTGAGATAGTGGGCCTTGAGATTGCTCTGCCCTTTCGAACAAGAGAAGGTTTTCTTGATAGCACATTGACCGAACAAAATGTTTTATCTAGTCCACTATGAAATTCTCTTGAAAATCCAAGGCACCAATCCAAAATATGCCCCTTGACCTTGAGGCTGCTCTGCCCTTTTCAAAAAGAGAAGGTTGCCCTCCCACAAAACGTGCCATAGAGCTTTACGCGCTCACATCACGCCCACTACCCATGCTGGGGCCGTCCTACAGCAAATTAACTGGCAAAATCTATGCATACCTAGAGGTACCAACAAAAATGTGCATTTGGGTTATATTGTGTGTGCAGTTGCAGATACGCTGGCAAGGTTCCATGCATGCATTGGTATGAAAGAACAGGAAAAAAAAAAGCCATGCATGCATGCATGCCTTCCCTTTTTTATACTGCACAAAAATGTATTTAAAAAACATACAAGTACATGCTAAATGTACAAGGGTGAAATGTTTCCACCGCTTTTTCAAAAGAGGAAGTTACTTTTTGTGCCTACTGCAGGTGAACTCCATATATAAGTACGTACATGCTAAATGTATATAGCGTATGTTAATTTGTTAAAAGACAAATAGAGAGCACAAGCAATATGCACGGCAGCGATGATTGAGCATCTCTGATGTGCAAGGAGCATTATAGACAAGAACTAGTGATCACTCAACAGTGGCTCCATTTGAAAATTGGGTACTGTAAAGCTATATATTCCTTGGTGATACCGATGTGACAGCTGAACTAATTTGCCATAGCCATAAATCTACAGCTAGCTAGGTCCAGGCGATGTTTCCACCAAACAATTTCTCGATATTTCGCTTGCTCATCCCGTTGGTGAATTATTTATGTCTCTCATCACTAGCTAATGAACACATAAATCGGCTACCATGTGCAAGGAGCAAAAAAACTAGTGTCACACCACCATCTGAAAAAACCGGATCTGTAAAGTCATATATTCATTGAGATGTCCATTATTCTTCCCCAAGCTAAATGCCAAGCTCTACAGGATATCCTTGCTACAATTGTGGATTGCTTCTATCACTCCAGTAACCTTCCGCTGCAGATTTTCTGATGTGCCCAAGGGAAGTCAGATGCACAGTAATTAATAGCCACAGTTTTTTCACTTTACGAAATCTCAGCCGTTAGAGTCAATACGCTTCAGACTCGATGCTTCTATGCTACAATATCTCTGAACAATACCTCAATATATATAGTGTCTTGCTAATATGCTGAACTAAATCTTAACCTGTCTTTTTAGTCAACGGCTACAAGCGCTAAGTAAGTTAGAGGGATACTTAGCTTCAGGATATCAGACAAGCTGCGCGAGTAACCTTCACCTTGGTTCCTTTTTAGTTTGCTCATTTGTGCTACAGGTTAATCCCGGTGTCATATCAGTTGATACAATGTCGGTGGCAACATATCGGTCCTACCACTTGCAGGCACTAACGACTGCAACTTTAAACAAGTAGAGGTTCTCAGCTCAGAGCTTACTATAAAAAGAGGAAGGCAGCTGTGGTTAGTAATGTAACAGATCCATGGCAAGGTTCTCAGAGCTTAGAGCGCCATGTCTTCTGCTACTCCTTGTGTTTCTTCTCCAATCATCTCTGCGATTGCAGCTGTCGCAAGGGCTCGAGCAGAGCCAACAAAGACGGGTAAGCTAGCTGCCATGCCATTAATAACCCAGCTTCAACCTAGCTAGCAAGCGTGTTCGTCATGATCCCTCTTAATCTATGCCTTGTCAAAGCTGTTCTCCGAATGTGCTGTCCGGCACACTGATGTTAGTGACTAGCTTGTATCTGCAATTAATAAAGTAATTTAGTTGCCAAAAAACATGTTAAACCACAGCTTACTAGCGAAGCCAAGTTGGTAAGGTCCATTCCATTCATTGCTAATCAGGTGAGACGTTATTAGTTAATACGTAAACATGTTTTCAGGTATACATCGTCTACCTTGGGGAGAGGCAACAGGAAGATGTCAGTCTCGTTACCTCTTTGCACCATGACTTGCTCGCTTCCGTTCTCGGAAAGTACCTTTCATAGTACTACCTAGCTACTCCCTTTGATCCATAATAAGAATCATTAATTTAATACAAAGTTGCACTAAATCAGCGATATTATACAACATCTTGGCTCCACTATTATACAACACAACTGCTTCTCTATATGCTTCCATGTTGTGTTCGGTTGGCTTCATCAGCGTGTCTCTTTGTCGTAGCCGTGTTCTACATGACTACATCTACTTTAGTTAGGTACTTATTAGGTGGCTGCCTTGGTCTTGTTGAGATTTTCACCTTTTGTTTTGCTTAAACGAGTTTCGCATATTTTGCATTCCACTACGTCCATTTTTATGTGCTTAATTAAACTAGTTGTAGGAGCTTCCAGTCATTTTGACTTTCTCCAAAAATAAAGTTGCAGGGAGGGACTATGCTATGGTTAGTCTCAATATTGTAGACTCATGGACTCCTCTGAATGGCACTATGGCAGTCCCATCACTTTCTGCACCTCTCTTTTTTGTTTGAACCAAAAATCTCAAACAAGAATCAAATGCAGAAAATTCAAAATAAAATACCCTTATTCTCTAAGTGGTCAAAATTGATTAATATAATTAGAAATTAGTGCACAGTCTCCAGACTTTACTGTGAGAAAGAAATAATACCACCAAATATAAATTGCAACGTGAGTATCTGAAGCTAGCTGCTAGAAATTAAACTGCATTCGTCAGCGGATCTTAAGTGTCCAGGTTAACTAAGGATGACAAGCTAGATAAATGGTAGCTGAGGTGGTGTTTGGCTTATCTGTAATTTCTGTATGCAGAATTTTTGTTTTCTTTTGTCCCTTCATTTTCTCCTCTATTCTTCCTCCTTACTGTCCACTCCTCATCTGTTCAAAAAGTTAGAAAAATGTTACAAGAAGAAACTTAATCGAGCTATTTGCAGAACACTACTCCCTCCGATCCAAACTACGTGTCGTGGTTTTAGTTCAAATTTGAACTAAAACCACGACACTTATTTTGGATTGGAGCAATGGGAGTAGTATTATAATGCCCTCCAGGATACAGGATTGTAGAAACATAGGAAGAAATAAAGTCATAAAATTATGATATCCCGTCATATGGAATCTTATAAGAAACAAAAACATGGACATCATTAACTGGCATAATTATGTGTTACTTATTTAGACATGGAAAGGATAGAGTAAATCACCAAGATGCATTGGAACTTTAAATATAATTGGATTAAGAAGTAACCTCATGGTATGACATATAACTCCTCTAAAATGTGAAGGAAACATTCCTATTCTACAAAGGCTTTTTATATCCTCCAAATTAAATTTCTTCAGTTTCTCTCAAAAGTTCCTTTCCTCCAAGAGTAGAATTATATTTCATTATACCATTTCTCAAGTTTGTTTACGCAAGTACGTATGTAATGGCTATGAAGCAAGGAGGCGGCTCTCGAATCGATTGTCCACAGCTACAGATATGGTTTCTCGGGCTTTTCTGCAATGCTTACCGAATCACAAGCGAGAAAGATCCAGAGTATGTATAATATATATGTGCATATATAAGTGATCTCTCTTTTGATAAGATGTAGTATTAGTCAATTGATATTTACCGACAAATGCTTGTTGACCATCAATCATTGTTATTCATAAGTGAGTTAATAATCACTTGCTGCTTCCGGCTCGGATACAGAGTTGCCTGGAGTGGTGAGTGTGAAAGAGAACACAATGGTACGCATGCATACTACTCGGAGCTGGGATTTCCTTGGGCTGTCCATGGGCGTGGACATCAAGCAGGAGCAGCAGCCAAATGAGCTCCTTGCAGCAGCAAACCATGGAGATGGGATGATTATCGGTGTCATCGACTCAGGTGGATGTGATGGCTCGTTCAGCCCAAGGTTAACACAATTAATTGTGTGGGGGGTTTACCTCTAGTCCACTTGTCTTTCATTTCAGGTGTTTGGCCTGAGTCACAGAGCTTCGCTGATGATGGCTATGGACCTCCCCCTTCAAAATGGAAGGGAACTTGCCAAACCGGTGCCAACTTCAGTGCCCACGATTGCAATCGAAAGCTCATCGGTGCGCGGTGGTATGCTGGCGCTGACATCGACAGGAGATTTCTCCAAGGTGACTTCCTGTCTGCCAGGGATTCTCATGGCCACGGCACCCACACAGCCTCCACAGCCGGTGGCAACGTCGTCCACAACACCAGCTTCTTCGGACTGGCTGCTGGAACGGCTCGTGGTGGCGCACCTCGCGCCCGGATAGCAGTGTACAAGGCTTGCTGGGGTACTTGCTCTACCGCGAGCGTTCTGAAAGGCATCGATCATGCTATCCATGACGGTGTTGACGTCCTATCACTCTCTCTCGGAAGCACGGACGAAATGGCAGCATTAGGAACGCTGGGTGCTGTGGCAAGAGGCGTCCCGGTCATCATGGCAGCTGGAAATGATGGACCTACGGAGCAAACGGTGCAGAATTCTTCACCATGGCTACTCACGGTTGCTGCAACCACGGTTGATCGATCATTCCTCATGGTTATCACCCTCGGGGATAACCGACAGTTTGTGGTATGCATCTTCAGATTTGACCATGCGTCATGTTTTACCTCTCTTCCTTCTCACAGTGGGATGCTTAATTGGTTACAGGCACAATCCATGTATGTGGCTGATAAAGGTGGAGATGAGTTCTCTCAACTTCTGTATTACTTTAATGATAGGTAAGATTCCCTTATAAATATACTCCGAACACCATTTAAATAAATATGAATTTCACCCACAGTGGATAAGCAAGGGGTAACTGTTTTGCAGGTGTGACCCGGACTACATAAACAGCACTGACATACACGGGAAGGTGGTATTCTGCTACACACCAGGACCAGGTAGTGTCTCTCCACCACCCAAGTATGCAGATATTGCAGCGACGGTGCGGAGAAATGGAGGGAAGGGATTTATATTCTCACAGAATAATCTGGACTCTCTTGATCTATATGCAATTAAAGGACCAGCCCTTCCTTGCGTTCCTCTCGACTTCAAGACTAGCTATCAGATTGCTGTGTACTGCAAGTACGTACATAAATCGATTTTCTACTTTCTGGACGTACGCACATTATCATCTCCATTTCAATGTTTACCAAAGCTTTCTCGTTTCCCCTTATAATTATGGCAGTCGCATTGGCATCCCAAAAATAAAGATATCAACAACCCGAACAACCAGCGGAAGTGAAATTGCTGCCCCAAGAATAGCAGCTTTCTCATCAAGGGGGCCTAGTCCTATCTATCCTGGGGTTCTCAAGGTAAGCAGCGCACCTCTAGCTAGCAATCTCTTGTTAAGGTAAATAAATTGTTCGATTCAGTCACTACATGGTGTCATTGGAGTCTTCTCTTTCCTTAAAGTTACAATCTACTAAGAAACATATATAGAATTAACTCTACTTGCCTTAATTAGTTGTGCTCCCAAATGAACAGCCTGATATTGCTGCACCTGGGGTGTACATTTTAGCCGCTGCAGCACAAAGTGGTGATTACAAAAGTCTAGGTGTTTCCTACGTCTTTGATTCTGGAACATCCATGGCCTGCCCTCATATATCTGGGATAGTCGCTCTACTCAAATCCGTGCATCCTGACTGGTCCCCTGCCGCCCTAAAATCAGCACTAATGACAACCGGTAATTATCTGATTCTCTACATATATAGTTGAGATATCGAGTATTTATTTATGCAAAGCACAAATAAAGTGTCTCTCTTGCAGCACATACCATGGACAGTCATGGGGTTCCAATAGAAGCAAATGGAAATCGTGCAAAGATCGCCGACCCGTTTGATTACGGAGCAGGGTCTGTTAATCCAACCAAGGCAGCTGATCCAGGCCTGATATATGACATCAGTGCGTCAGATTACCTCGAGTTTTTCAACTGTCCACAAGGATTTGGTTCAAATAACAATTGCACACCACCTGACTTGAACCTCCCATCGATTGCCATTCCTGGCCTCAAGACATCTGTGACGGTTGTGCGCACTGTTACCAATGTTGGCCAGCCGAATGCGGTGTACAAGGCATTCTTGGAGCCTCCACCTGGAGTCAAGATGGCTGTGGAGCCAGCAGTGCTGGTGTTCAGCAATGCAAGGAGGGTGCAGAGTTTCAAGGTGACTTTCAGGGCCACCCGAAGGATCCAGGGCAGCTACACCTTCGGTAGCTTGGCATGGCATGATGGAGGCGCCCACCTGGTTCGGATCCCGATTGCAGTTCGTGTGGTGATTGAAGAGCTCTACTCAGATGCCTCTTAAGTGGGGACGTGACATGCGGTTCAACTGTATAAAATAAAAGACGACTGGATCTGTATCTGTGCTTTTTCCCGAATTCCAACTATGGCTGTGGTGATTAGTGTCCGTTCTTATGGTTGGTATATGAACATTTATGTCAGTATTGAAAACTTGACTTAAGTTTGTATGGTACCGGCGGAATAAGGAAATCCACCCGCAACTGGCAAGATTTTCTGCCTTGCTGCTAGCAATGGTAACTCCCTTAATGTTAAAATTCTTCAGACTCAGTGAATGGAAAGCATCGCATACAACAGCACTGTGATAGGGTTACGTCAGTACATGTTAAAAGAAACTCCACACAGGGAAGAGACGAACTGTAGAGCTAGTTTTATAAGTCGATAGACTAAAGGATAAGAAAGATGATTCTTTGCGAGGAACAAAACATTTCTCTTTAAAAAAGGGCAGCCCCAGTGCATGTAGCTCCCGCTTGCGCAGGGTTTGGGAAAGGGTCCGACCACTTTGGGTCTATTGTACGCAGCCTTTTCCTACATTTCTGTAAGAGGCTGTTTCCAGGAACAAAACATTTCTCTTTACCGACCCAAAAGAAACTGGAGGCCTTTTTCTCGTTTCTTGTTTGACTCACGTACACACAAGACACAACAACGGAGGCCCCTTTTCTTCTCCTCACGTACAGATAATTTGAGGCGTCAACAGCATCGAGACGCTGTCGACCTTTTTTTTCCTTTTCTTTGCGACTGGAAGGCACATACTACTCCTTTTTCTCTTGAACCTTGTTTGATGGTGTACAGAAGCCAAAAACCCAGATTCAAGGCATATACAGAAGCCAAAATAGAAATCTGATGCCTGTACTTGGCAGTGCACTGTTTTGACAGCCTAAAGTCTATGACTGTAGTCTTTTTATTGCAGGAAGGGGTTGTCGAAACAAATGAAACAAGTTTCCTTTGTGGATGGAGTATCTGTTGATGCTCAGGTTTCAAGGGAAGAGAGGTCATTTATGCCTATGGATTAACAGAGCCAAACGTAATGGGCCGGCCACGGGTCCGTGTGCGTTATGTGGGGAACCGGAGGATGCCAATCATGTGTTTTTCCGGTGCCCGTTAGCAAGGTTTGCGTGGAGTGCTGTCCGCATCGCGGCAGGTGTCCTTTGGGACCCACGCTCGGCTACTGAGCTTTTCAACCTCCTTGATGCGATTAAGGGCCCAGCATATCGGGTTATGTGGAGTTGTGTTGGGGCACTTCTCTGGGCCTTATGGCTAACTAGGAACAAGTTTACTATAGAAGGGTGCTTCCCAAATCATCCGGCTAATATTATCTTCAAATGCAACCTTCTATTGCAGCAGTGGAGTCCGTTGGGAAGGCGCAAGGATGCTGAGCTAATCAAGACCGCCCAACAATGACTGGTGCAAGTGTATGCGATGGCTAGGGAGTCATGACTTCGGTTCTTTTGTTGCTTGACGAGCCTGCGTGCTCTGTACGGGCTCTGCCCTGTAATCTCGTTTGGCGGCTTGTTTTTAGTCTCATCTGAACTTTGGTGCTCAAGCCAGCAGGGCTTATGGTATTGTATTAAGACTTGGTTTGTGGTACGCTGCCGTTGGGGCTTTATTAATTTAAAGCCGGACGCATCTGGCGTCTTCGTTCTAAAAAAACAGCCTGGGAATTTCAACATATATAAACAATGTATTATAACGAAGATGTTAGAAACGGGTAGGCCATACTTCTGATTGTCTATATGATATGTAACTCTTCTATTAAAACGAATCTGAATCTACCTTTCATATTTCAGTCAATTGGAAGTTGGCAAGCCGACCCCCAATAATACTACACTACCATTCAGAAAAGTTGAAAACTGTAATCAAGTCGAGTCCTGATTGTCAAGTTACCTGGACTGGGACTACCTTTGCTTTGCGTGTGAGCAGCTGAGATGGAATTGGACTGGGCGCCTGCCGCCGGCCGCCGGTAGCCGCCTCGCCGAGTAGTCTCCTCGAGACCTGGACTGGACGAGCGGGCGCCGGGTAGCCGCCTCGCCGGGAAGGAGCTGGCCGAACGCCGCACGGGGCTGGCCGTCTGCGCAGGGAGAACGCCGAATGGAACGGCCGGGCGGGGCACGGCGGCGGGCGGCGAGCCGGCGACGGCCAGGGTATGGTACACGCGTCAGAGGACTCGCGCAGCGCACTGTGTGCCTGTGTGTGATTTGGGCTGAGATCTCAGGCCCAACCAGGGTTAGAAGTGGGCTGCGCACCAGGCCAGTTAAATTTGGCCGAAATCACTATTCTGACCTTTTCAGCAATCTTTGCCACAAAATGAACTCGACACGAAAGTATTTCACAATCTGACCCTTTTAACAACGCCATAATTCATGGCGTTTCTTCTCCATATAAAAACACCGAGGTATCTCGCACTTCAGCTCCACATTCAAACGCCAAGCTAGCTAGCATTTTAGCTTCATATGGAAACGCCAAGCATAATGGCGTTGCTGGCTAGGCCCAAACGCTAAAGCTCATGGCGTTTCTAGCTGAAACTCCCGCCAGCCCTCCCTGAGCGCGCCGCGCGCCGCGTCTTCCTCCAGCTCGTCTCCGCGATCATCTACCGCCACGTGCGCGGTGTCACCCACCGCGACGTCAAGCAGCGGAACGTCCTCCTCAACGCAGACGGCAACCTCAAGGTCTGCGACTTCGGCCTCGCTGCGCTACCGGAGTCCCACCGCGACAACGGCCGCCTGCACACCACCTGTGGGACGCCCGCCTTCGCCGCCCCCGAGGTGCTCTACCGCAAGGGCTATGATGGCGTCAAGCCCGACGCCTGCTCCTGCGGCGTCATCCTATACGTCCTACTCGCCGGCCGCCTGCCTGCCGTTCGACGACTCCAACATCATCAAGATGTGCAGGAAGGCGCACCGCCGCGAGTACACGCTCCCGGAGTGGTGTCCCCGCCGACGCTCCGCCTCGTGAGCCGCCTGCTCCACCCCAACCCAGCCACGCGCCTCACCGTCGCCGAGCTCTCGAGCCACCCGTGGTTCAAACGGTCGCTCAGCCTCGACTCGCAGCTCTGGACGTGTTCTCGTGTGCGTATCCAGTTCAAATCTACATCAATCAATTCATATTAGGCATGGTTGAGTAGCTAATTAAGCAAATATATATTTGTGTATGTATACGTACGCGCTTGCCGGGCGGCCGCAAGTACTCGAATACGTATGTATATAATATATGCATACAAACGGGTATCTAGGTATATACAACTATGAGCTTTCTGATATACAAATATGTAGATATGTAAGTATATACGTATCTAAGCTAGCTATGTCTAGCCTAACGTTCATGCGGCCAGGAGCGCGTGCATCAATTAGAATTTTGTGCTAGCTTTCCATGCTCATATTTCGGATGGGACGAGCTTAGGACGGAGCTTGGGAAGGTGGTCATGGCCTGGCATGGATGCGAGGAGTTGTGAGGAATTGTGGTCAGCTAGAAACGCCATGAGCTTTGGCGTTTGGGCCCGGCCAGCAACGTCAACATGCTTGGCGTTTTCATATGGAGCTAAAACGCTAGCTAGTTTGGTGTTTGAATGTGGAGCTGAAGCACGGGACACCTCGGCGTTTCTATATGAAGAAGAAACGTCACGGGCTGTGGCGTTGCTAAAAGGGTCAGATCGTGAAATACTTTCATGTCGAGTTCATTTTGTGACAAAGATTGCTGAAAAGGTCAGAATAATGATTTCGGCCGTTAAATTTTCCTAGATATATGGGCTGACTAATTTTCTGATGCCCAATGGCCTGGGCTGCCTGGGACCAAATACAAGTTTCGAAAAATGATTTGCATTTACAGGAATCAGACAATCCATATAGGAAAATCTTCTAAGGATAAGAATCCTCCAAAAATCTTTTCAATCAAATAGGCACTTAGCTAACAGGATTTACGGCCCTACATAAAGACATGGTTTGTCTCAGTTCATGCCTAAAAACTCTGCGCTTGGGATCACCAAACAAATTAAGGACAAGCAACACAAGCTAAGAAAGGTTTAGATCACTTCAATCAAGCAGAGCTCCTGTGCCAAACTCAGATAACAGAGAGGCGATATTTTTCACTTCCGAAACATGATAAATAGGGATGCATCATGCCTAAACTCCGGCTGGTTTGTACAAGCATATGCATGTTTCAACCAGGAGAGAATTACTAAAGGACTGCAGTCAAAATAGAGATACAACAGGAAAAAAAAACTCAGTCTCCACACAGACCAATTGAAGTGCATACAGAAAACCACAGGATTAATGCAGAATCCAAAAGTGCCAGTTCTACATGCATAAATAGAATAGATTTATAGCAATTTTGTCAGCTCAATAGGCAAAGGCCTGGCAGTCAGCTCTTTGAGGGCAGACCCACACACACACATAATAGATACTAAGTAACTCACTTGATAGATGATATGATCATCAGTACCCAACCCACACACGCAAGTACTAATCAAATTGACATGATAATATCCTTGGCTGCTATCAGCTCAACAGGCAAGAATCTAGCAATGAACTCTTTGAGAGCAGACGGGCAGCTGCTTTTGAGATGCTGGTAGCCATCACTTGCGATCATTGCCTCCAAATTGGAAGGAGAAGCAAGGAACTCAAAGCAAGCCTCCTTGAGTCCATGGCAGTTATGCTGCACGGCCAAAGCCAAACTCGCGGCAACAACTTTTGTGTCAATGTGATTGCACAACTTCTCCTCGCATATCAGCTTCAGCCTCTCGATGTCGTATCTGTCCGCCGCTACAAGTAGATGGCTAGCTGTCACCACATCTTCACGAGTCGTCTCGGGGAGTGAGTCCGTGTAGATGAAATGGAGCAAGGATTTGAACACATCAGCTTCTATATCATCAATTTCGATCGGATCACCAGCTTTCTCCCTCATGGTACCAAAGAGCTCTGCCTTGAAGACAGATGAACGAGCAGCAAGCACAGATCTATGAGCCGAGATCATCTCGCCGTCGACTTGAAAGGCCACGTCTGCTCCATCCTTGCTTTCCAGGAGGCTACGGAGCTGCTGATGCATGTTGCTTGGAGGAACCACAACAAACTGATTCTCATGTGACTCTTTGCTACAGATCTTCATGACGGTGACATCGCACCTGATTCTGAAACTATCGCCTCTTAGATGCACTGATCCCTCGAGATCCTTGTGCTCGATAAAACGAGGCAAACCCCAGTCTGAACCCTTGCTTGGGAAGATATGTTGTGCGAGAGTTTTGGTGTATGAAGGCACTGGTTCTCCACCATCGTCAAGTAAACTAAAGGTGAATTTCGCCTTGACATCCTTGGAACCAGCCGAATGAAGAACCAGATAAACAGATATGTAATCATGTGCCGTGCAACCGTTTGGGTAATACTTCACAGCCCAGTTGTGATCTCCGACCTTAAAAGGGACAGATTTCGTATAGTTCTTGGCCTGGAGCTGCTCCTTGGTTCTTGAGTATCCCTCTATCTTGATCACATGTGTCCTTGTTTCTTCTTCAGCTATAATGGTGGACGTGACCATCCGGCGCTCAGCCATCCTGGGGTCGGGCTGAGGTAGCTTAGGGGCTGTTTGGTTCGTGCCCTTCTCAGCCCTACCAAATCGTAGGGGCTGTTGGCTAGCCAAAAAATTGGCGAACGATTCCCTCGCCCGCGATTCTGCCAACTAATTGGCGCAAAAGAAGGAGGGAAGGCTGAGGCGGGGCTGGCATGCCAATTATTTGGATCCGATCCAAACGCCACCACCAGGCTAGTCAACGACCAATTTTTTGGTCGGGCAAGTCACGGCTCTAAACCAAACAGCCCCTTAGGCTGTAAGATCGCGAAGAATGCAAAATAAAAGATTTTGCCCGCGCTCTGCCACTTTACGCCATTTTGCACGAAACGATACTCTGCAAAGTCACACGCAGGTGAGAGGTTTGCCTCTGTTTATACAGTGCTGACTAGCTAGGCCTGGGTTAAATGTCGATCGGAGTCGTATTGACCTACCAGAAACAGCTCACCAGCGGGGGCTGCGCGGTCGAGGATGAGGACGAGGACGAGGCGACGAGCAGGCGGATGAGGCGGTCGGCGTCTCCCGCGGAGCCGGTGAGGAGCAAGAGCAACGCGAGCGCGGTAGGGGCCGGACCAGTGAAGGAAGAGGCGTGGCTGGGAGCGGCGCGCTGTGGAGAATGCGGAGGGGGAGAAAAGAGAGCTCGGGGATGAAGCCGGCACGTCGGGATCTGAGAAACGGGAGAGATGGGGGCGACTGACGTGCAGGGGATGGGGATCGGAAGAGGACGGATGTGTGCGCCGCCAGCTTCGAGAAGAAAATACACACAAGGGAGAGGAGAGGGGTGGGGTGGGGTTTAGGGTTTTTACGGCAATTTAGGTTTTAATTTTAAAATTTTTTTTGCAAAAAAGGAACCTGATATGTTAAAAGGGTTCGTGAGAAGTACAAATCATTCTAAACATAATACAAATTACATCGAGCATCCTGCACCACCGAACGATCACTGCCACTGCCAGAACGAGCCGCCAACGCGTCGATCCCCTACCGGAGCCGGCTTGACTTTGTAAATGACACCCAGGAAGTCTTCATGCACATGACCCTAAGGACTTGCGCCCCAGAGCCGCAGTCGTTGTCACTGAACCATTGAATTGATCCGAAGTGTCCGACACCAAATTTCACGAGCGCTCACGCATGACGAGAAAACCTTACGTCGCTGCCCGAATGAGACTGTAGCAATCAACGTCGGAGATCCGTCGACTTCATCCTAAAGGACGAATTCCAGGAGTATCGGATCCCAAAAGACCAACTTGAAAGATGAAGCGCATCATCTACCGGAATGCCACCCCTATGAGAAAAAAACCCTAACATAAACTACTAACCGGAGCTGAGGCACCGGGATCCTCCTCCCTGCCACCGTCCACCTAAGCGGCAGGTAAAGAAGAGGTGGATCCACAGACTCGGCGGCGAAGCTTGTAGGAGATGAGTGTAACCTATGCCAACATAATAGCACAAACACGCAAGGGGGAGCCGCCGGCGTGTGCCAGCGCCCGGGTGACCGGTGTGCGGTATTGTGACGGTGGCACGGGAAGGAGCGCCCATAGTCAGGCCTCGGGGATGTAGCCATATCGGTGAACCTCGTTAACAAATCTCGGTGTCGTCTTTGTGTGATTGCTTGGTCCTCGGATGATCGACGGTATACCTCGGATTTATTCTAACAAGTGGTATCAGAGCTAGGTCGTTTGGAGGCTATGAATTGTTGATCTAGAGGAAGGAAGCATCGACAAATATCTGCAGGAAGAGATCGTGATGCGGGAGCGAATATCGTCGGCGAGTTATGATTCAGAAGCAGAGTTGGTCGTGTTTTGGTCTTCAAGCAGCAATCGGACGCGAGCAGGTTGGCGGCGCGTTGCACGCGACGCGAGCACGAAATCTCGGAGGAGATCGATCTGGAAGCGAGCGGGGGCGAAGGCTGCTAGGGTTGCATGGCATACGAGGCGTACGGTCGCGAGGCGAGACGTGCGGCGGTTGATCCACCTAATCGATCGGGCGAGCGTCACTCGGCGTGTGTGTACGTGTGTTGCGATCTCGGGCGCCTGGCGGCCCATGGCAAGGCCCATCCGAGGGCGCCAGGCTGATAGCGCCGGGCTAAGGCGCCGATGAAGCCGTGGCAGGGGAGCGCGGTGCTTGTTCGCTGGATGGATCGAGAAACGGAGGAATCGTGCATGGTGAGATTTGTTTGAATAAAAGGGACCGAGTCCCGGGAGGATTAAGTGTCCTCGTGTTTGAGCCGGAGATGTGCGGCAACAAGGCAGCTCCTTCGTGTAACACGTCTGTTGGAAATAGGCTAAGGGATTGACAGCAATTGCTAGCATCGAGAGTTCAGCCAAGTTAGTTTTTCACAGGGTCAGTCATACAAAGAACCATGGCATCAACGGATACTAGGTTTGAGGTGGAGATGTTCAACGGAACGGGAAACCTTGGGTTATGGCAGACAACGATGAAAAAATTTGTTGGCACAACAAGGATGCTTGAAGGCGTTGCGGGGTGTCAAGCCATTTAAGATGGACGATGATGGTTGTGAGGAGTTACAGATGGTTGCAGTCAGGAAAGTTCGGCTCAGGTCAGACACATAGGGCAGTTGGCCTGGACAGTCTGACGGATCGACGTGAGTCGGTTGGTACAGAAGACCGTGGTGAGATCGGCGACGACGACTTAGGTGCGCGATGCTGATAGTGACCGACTTCTAGGGCGTGGAAACACGTGGCGCAGGCCTGAGGGCTTGTGTGACTTCGACAAGACTATGTCACGGGGTTGATTCAAGGTGGTGTACACATGGAGCTTGAAGTCGACGGGGCGCACGGTGACACGTACAACCACCATGGAGTCATGTTGAAGGTGGAGCTGGATTGAGGGGCTGCGGTGTAAGGACCCAGAGAATCGAAGCCTATTTCAGCTGGGGAAAAGCAAGGGACACGTAATTCGGACTGGAGCCCAGTGGTCTGATGGAAGCGTGAAACTCGTCATCGACCGGTGATGGTCGGTGGTACTCTGCAGTGGGGGTTGAGTGGTGTGGGTTCGCGACCCTTGAGACTCGACCGGGACAGCGGAGGATCGACGTAGTAATAGCGGCGAGGCGTGCGGTATGCACGGGGCATGGAGACGGGCCAGAGCTCTGGTGGTCATACATGTGGTGAGACAACTGTGAATTTGACTCGGGATGACTACAAGCAACGGTGAAATTCTTTCAAGTTTCAGACATGCGGTCAAGAAAGGAGCCGTGATGTTGAGTTCAGGTAACTCTTATGTGTGACACCCAATATGTGAGTTGTTCACTTTCACGCAGGTCAGTGATCAGTGTGTGATGGCGTTGGACGGATACTCTAGAAGTTGGGAGCACAAACTAGAGTAACAAGGAACTTAATTTTGCTCGAGTGTTAACTCTGGTCAAAAAAAGGAGGGACTACAAGTTGCGGGTGGAGTCATATGGAGTCTTTGGAGTAACAGCGGTACTCATGGGATAAACTCAGGTCCAATGTACATGGAAGTTTGACACATTGACGAATTCAAGGTGGTGAAGAATATTCGTCAAGGTGGAGTTTGTTAGAGTTGTGTCGAATATTGTGTACAAGTTAGGTTACAGTTGGACTAGGAGTTGTATTGTGTTTACATAAGATGTGGAGTCGTGTCCTAATAGGACACTTGTATCCTAGGCCTCTCATATATAGCGGGGGTAGACACACGATGTAACCTATGCCAACATAATAGCACAGGCACGCAAGGGGGAGCCGGCGGCGTGTGCCGGCGTCCGGATGGCCGGTGTGTGGTATTGTGACGATGTCACGGGAAGGAGCGCCCGTAGTCAGACCTCGGGGATGTAGTCATATCGGTGAACCTCGTTAACAAATCTTGGTGTCGTCTTTGTGTGATTGCTTGGTCCTCGAATGATCGATGGTATACCTCGGATTTATTCTAACACCCTAGCCGTCGAAGACGGGAGGAAGAGCAAAACCCTAACTTTGGGGTTATACGTGCGGACTCTGGCGATACAATCTAGATTTTATGTTTTCACCAGCTAATTACAAAAACCAAAATGTTAGTGAAACTCTAACAATTTAACACAACATATGTGGCTTTATTGTAAAACCATAACTTTTGTATTCCCTCACATCCATATTATTTGTCGCTGCTTTAGTAAAATTTGACAAAGATCCAAATTTGCCTATTTAGTCCGTCTGGAATTGATCTCAATAGGACAGGCCCACCAGTAAAGGCCGACATGGCAACAAATGTCACACAATCTACGCCCAAAGCCACACATCCTAGGCAAGTTAATGGCGCTCAATCGGGTGTTGGTCTCAAGTCCGGTCGAACAATATCAGCCAAACCATAGTACTACCCTGAATTCACTTGATTTGTCCATCAATACTTCTCAATGTTGGGATATCGCCTATCAGAAATTTATCGGTCAACCCAAGATAAGGGTAAATCGGCCAGTTTATCGGCATATCGGCTGATTAATCGTCATACCGGCTGATTTATCAGCCGATTTATCTTATCGGTCAGACACTGGTAAGCGAAAAATTGGAATATCGGAAGATATCTTGAACAGTGAACCTACTATAGGATTGAATGGTTGTATGATTATGCAGAAGAAATAGCATTCTTAAATGAAAAAAAATCTACGGAACCTCGTACAAATGAATCATAAGAAGAAAATGATTTGCAATTAGACGAATCAAAAAGACCATATAGGAAAACTTTCTAATGGTTAGAATCCTCTAAAAATCTTCTGAATCAAGAAAGAGGTCCTTAGCTAACAGGATTTGCGGCCCTACATGGCGACATGGTTTATCTCGGTTCAAGGCTAAAAACTCTGTGTTTGGGATCATTCAAGAAACGACGAGCAACAAAAGCTAAGGTGCAGATCACTTCAATCAAGCAAAACTGCCATGCCAAACTTGGAAAACAGAGAGGTGATATTTTAAACTCAGGCTGGTTTGTATCAGCAGGCAAAATCAGACTCATCTCCACTCTGACCAATCGAAGTGTATACGGCTAGGCAATGCATACGGAAAACAGAGAATTAATGCAGGACCCAACAGTACCAATTCTACCTGCATAAATAGATATAGATTGATAGCATTCTGTTTGACACGGCAAACTAGCAAAATATACACTAAAGTTTACTTGAGACACGATCAGTAGTTCCACACGCGCAAGTCCTAATTAAATTGTCCTGATAACTCTCAGCTCAACAGGCAAGAATCTGACAATCAGCTCTTTGAGGGCAGACCCACACACGCAAAATAGATACCAAGTTTACTTTATAATCAGTACCAACAGTACTGGTCAAATTGACCTGACAATATCCTTGGCTGCCATCAGTTCAGCAGGCAAGAGTCTAGCAATGAGCTCTTTGAGAGTAGACGGGCAACTGCTTTTGAGATGTTGGTAACCATCACTTCCGATCATTGCCTCCAAATTTGAAGGAGAAGCAAGGAACCCAAAGCAAGCCTCCTTGAGTCCATGGCAGTTATGCTGCTCGGCAAGAGCCAAACTAGTCGCAACCATGTTGAGGTCAATATGATTGCACAATTTATCCTCGCATATCAGCTTCAGCCTCTCGATGTCGTACCTGTCCGCCGCTACAAGCAGATGGCTAGCTGTCACTACATCTTCCTGTGTTGCACCTTGATGAGTGCTCTCAGGGAGTGAATCCGTGTAGATGAAATGGAGCAAGGACTTGAACACATCAGCTTCAATATCATGAATTTCTATCGGATCGCCAGCTCTCTCCCTCATGGTGCCAAAGAGCTCCGCCTTGAAGACCGGTGAACGAGCAGCGAGCACGGACCTATGAGCCGAGAATATCTCGCCGCCGACTCGAAAGGCCACGTCTGCTCCATCCTTGCTTTTCAGGAGGTCGCCAAGCTGGCGATGCAAGTTGCTTGGAGGAACCACAACAAACTGATTTGTATGCGTCTCTTCGCTGCGGATCTTCACAATAGTGACATCGCACCTGATTCTGAGACTGTTTAGATGAACTGATCCCTCCAAATCCTTCTGCTTGATAAAATTAGCAAAACCCCAATCCGAACCTTTGCTTGGGAAGATATGTGGTGTCACAGTTTTGATGTATGAAGGCACTGGTTCTCCACCCTTGTCAAGAACACTGAAGGTGAATTTTGCCTTCACATCTTTGGCACCAGCCGAATCAAGAACCAGATAAACAGATACGTGCCCAGGTGCGTAATTATCTGCATATGTGTTACCGTTTGGGAAATACCTCACAACCCAGTTATGATCTCCGGCAATGAAAGGGATAGATGTTGTATACTTGCCAACCTTGAGCAACTCCTTGATTGTTGAGTACCTATCTATCTTGATCACATGTGTCCTCGTTTCTTCTTCAGCTACAATGGCGGACGTGACCATCCGTCGCTCATCCATCTATATATCTTGAGAGGTTTGCCTTTTTGTTTATATATACAGTGCTGAGTGCTGACTAGCGAGGCCACCAGCGGTCGACAGGTGGGAAGTGGCGACGAGCAGGCGGATGACGGGGTCGGCGTCTCCCGCGGAGCCGGTGAGAAGCAAAGCGAGCGCGGTAGGGTCCGGACCAGTGAAGGGGGAGGCGTCGGCTGGGAGCGGCGCGCGGTGGGGAAAGCAGAGGGGGACAAGAGAGAGCTTGGGGATGAAGCGGGCACGGCGAGATCTGAGAACGGGAGAGACGTGGAGGTGACTGACTAGGGTTCCTGTACCTGGGATGGAGATCAGGAGAGGTCTCGATGTGTGCGCCGCCAGCTTCGAGAAGAACGGATGCTGGGGACTCGGGAAGGGTTTCTCGGGTTTGGGATTTTTACTTTTTAGGGTTATTTAGGTTTTACTAGGTAATTGCTCGTGCGTTGCAACGGGAACATAAATGTTCTAGTGGCTCAGTCCTAAACATGTCAAACATATACCTTATCCTCGTGTTTTACAAAATAGCACCCTGTCTAGAAACATTAGCCTGATAGGAAATATGGGAGGTAATGAGAGATGTATTGCTCATTTTTTATACACAATAGTTAAACATTTACCCGCGAGCAAATATGGACCATAATGAGAGGCACATCTCTCACTTATACACACAATAGTTACAATAGTCGGCGATAAAACCCTCATATTTCGGAACATTTCCCTTCGATGGAAACGCAGGTAAGCCTCCTTTGGGAGGCAGAAGCATTTCAATGATTCGTTTTCTTTCCAACCACATATCCAAGTGTGACGCGTACTTTCGTTACTTCAATTCTTTGAGTTGTTTGTAAATTGTGAGGCCTAATCCCATTCCACTGCCCATTAATTAACACATTCTTTGTAGTAGCAACTGATCATTGTGCAAATATATTTCCATTTATTTGATATAAAACACTAAAAGAAAACCCGGGCCATGTAGTTTCCATTTAAACAAAGTTGTGCGTTTGTCCAGATCTCAAGATGATGAATCAAACTTTAGAGAGTCCATGCACCAATAGTCTGGAATGCATGAAAACCTGGACAATGTATACCTTGAACTATCTCAATGGCTTGAGCTTGTACTCCCAAGTCCCAATTGTTTCACCATCTAAATCTGGTCAACATTATCAGCATGATCAGCCTTTAGTCTTTACTAGGAAAAGTGCCCGTGCGTTGCACCGGGAGAAAAAACACCTCGCACTTTAAATCCTGCATGTTCGTGTTGAAGGCTCATCGAAATCGACATCTTGTGGTCCAGTCTAGTTCAACTAATAAACATATAACACTAATTTTATAGAGCGCAAGTGTTTGCATAACCTCACAAAATATTTCATATTTCAGGTAGTCCTTTTTTTCTTCATGTAAAGGCCATTTCCACATCCAAGGCCTGGCCCAACCTCATGTGGCACATCTATTAGTGCACATTCTAGCAATTCTAGTGTCAACCGCAAATGCAGAGTAACATATCGACAGAAGGCGATGTAAACCCGTGCCAAATAAAATGATGTTCACCTTAATCTTGTGAGTCAACCAGAGATCAACATCAAGAAGGAGCTTATTTCAAGATGCATCTAGCTGATGCTACAGGTATACTTTTGGCAATAAGATCCTGTCCTACTCCCTCACGCACTACAATTAATGACCATGTGGTTGTTCTCCTTAAGTTTCTTTCTTTATACTAAAAAAGTCCACCCTCTCCTTAAAATGGAGATTTAGGAATTAAGCAACAGTCCTAGTGTCCTACAGAAGACAGGGAAAAAAATCTAGGTTATCCAGCTAATAATAACACAAATTATGAGAAGAATGGCACATCTGAACATTGGTGAAGCATCTCGTCAAACACAACAAATGTTAAAAAGAAGAAGAATATAAAGCTTTACAAAACTACTGAATGCATGTTTAGAATAGATCAGGTATGCATAGAAGGTAGACTTACCACATCCCTGCTTGTCAGCGTAGCATACATTGCAAAATAAAGGCGAACTTACCGCATCTCTGCTTATCAACCTAGCATACATTGCAACAAACCCTGCATTAGCAAGGAATCGTCACAGTGAGGACTATGGACTTCATAATGCAATAGCCAAAAAGAAAAGGTAAAGATAAATTTATTTTCCTTTCACACAAAGGAAGTGGTCTGTACACGAGAAATAAACATTTTTTAGTTAATCAGATAAGATCAGCGAATGATAAGGTCGCCCCTTTTGGTCTGCCTTGACATGAGGTGGGTGCCCATAGCGAGGCCAATCTTTGTGAGCATTCGATCTAGGGCGTCCTCCATCTCCGTGTCAGTCAGGACCGGCGGACAAAGCATAACATGCAGTACTAATTATATGACCACAAAATCATCGAGCAAATGTTAACACATCTACACATATGTACATTGAGCTTTTTGACAGAATTTTAACATATTTATACAACTTTCTTACACAGTAACACATCTAGCACACATATATTCACATCTATACAGCAGCAACAGTAGCACGACCTAGCAGCTAGAACAAAATACAGTAGCAAGGATAGCAGCAGTAGCAGTCCTCAGGCACAGGAAATCAACAGGCTTAAGGACTATATATATGCTGGTGTGTGAATAGTCTGACTAAACTAATATGATCAACTTGTACTGAAAAGATTGTCAATCCAACTAAGCACATCAGGAATCCAACCTCCCAAAATATTAATTCATTGATTTTCTTATCATGTGATTCCATAAGTAATGCACCTAGCCTAACATACCTCTTGGCAGCGTTCCTATCATAGCTTCCATTATCGGTTGGTAGTACAGCTGGAACTTTTCAGTTTTGTATTGTAAGAAATAAAGCCAATACACTTCAACGACAAAGGAAGGTAGAAAATATTTTGCAAAAACAGATTGTCTGATTGTGCTTTGTCCCTGGTTTATCTCTTGTCTGTAAAGAAATGAAACAATTTTCCCCGTGAAGCTATTTCACATTTAACACTGCCCCAGACCCTTTAAGTTACATGAAGCAACCATGATGTATATCTTGCCTTCAGCATGATCAAATTATAACGACTGAAAAAACTACACACACATGGGGTTTCCAATTGCCAAAGCCAAACATACCATTGTTTCAGTCAGAAATGCGGAACATATATCAGATTAACGAATGAATTACTATCATCGATAAAGCAAACTGCTCACAGAACAATTCATACTCTGATATTATGGGCATATACTAAAGCATTTTGAGAAGCATAGAATTAAGCAAAGAGACCATGAATCATTTTTGGTACCTTTCCTCTGCAGCTATCGCTTCAGGTATCAAAATTTGATGTGCTATCTGGTGTCTGAAGTAGATTTGAATGCTAGCATACCTGAAAACTATGGCAACATTTTTTTCTACTTGGACCATCTTTAAGTAGCTAAGTATTTTCTGGATAACAACTTTGCTTTACCTCAAAATTGATCAAACGGCATGCCAACAAATAGAACCCAAGAGCTGAGTTACAATCCCAAATATCATAATTTAGAGCTATTTACATATCGTTTACTTAAGTAAAAACCCAAGTTATCCTTTGGCATAGCTCTGAGCCTCTGACTATATCAAGAAGGATGTCTCATGCAAAGGTATATATACATCACAACAACCAAGATCTGGTTTCTTACCACAGCCTTCTCAGTAAGAAAGCTCCCATCTATATCAAGAATGGAAGGTAG
The DNA here is from genome assembly GCF_018294505.1 of Triticum aestivum. Lineage (NCBI taxonomy): Eukaryota > Viridiplantae > Streptophyta > Magnoliopsida > Poales > Poaceae > Triticum > Triticum aestivum. The sequence continues at coordinate 34,884,361 of NC_057806.1, read as the reverse complement.
AAATCCTAGTCAGGCATAGTTCAAAAGATCATCTTAGCCAAGTCATTATGTCAATTTCTGAATGCAATGTTTGCGTTATGGATAATTGTATTTATAGGGAGCAAGGGTGTAAAAACAGAAGAGCTAGAAGTATCGTATCGGTGAACCATGTACGTTTCTGTAGTAGCATAGAGCACTGGAATGAAAACCAGAATTATGTATATTGGTGTTATTGAACTACTTTCAAAGGAAACTCGGGCATCAACATTAGCATATGAGTCCATTCTTTGTTCAAAAAATGATGCAAGTTTTGCATAGGGTTGCATAAGAAAACAACACATTATTACCTCTGTCAGCATGCCACACTGAAATTGAAGAAATAGATAAGAGCCTTGGTAGCTACCTACCTTTGCATATGGATCACCAGATTGTTGATGCAGGAGGGGCCGTGACGCTGAACCCACTGCAGCAATCCTTCTTGCAAGGGCATCCAATGGAACATTTAACCAGATAGTGAGTCCTTTCTTCAGATAACTCCTGCAAACTTCACAAAATAAACTTAGTAAGCATTGCCTTAATGACCAACTTGGGCCAGATGGGCAAAGCTGAGTGAGGTTTCCGGCAACTACGACCAACACAACGTGCGCCACCGGAACATCAATCACGAGCAGGGTTGTTCCAGCAAGATAGAGAGGGAAACCAGAGTAAGCTATGTGTGCAGATTATTATTTTTTGTTTGAACCACATATTTACACATAAATCATCCTAAGTGTGCTGATGCTAGTGCACATACGTAATATCCATTGGGCACATATTGAATGTAGTTGTTATGTTAAAATTTCAGTACTCCACTGGGAGTAGATAATAGGCAACATATGATTCAGTGTGATACTTCAGTTGGCTCCTAGTTGGACAAACTGAGATCAAAACAGTGAAGGTGGTAATGCTGAGTCATGTCCCTTTGATGGCTCCATCTCATGCGAGCGAGGAAATAAATTCATTCATGTGACATAGCCAATTTAAACATTTTGATAGCTCAAATTAAATAGTCACATTTATCTAAGAATCACTTATAAAGGCCTATACAACAACCTCCAAATGTTCAGAAAGCAAAATGTGCCAAATTTGTTGTTACCTGACGTCCCGACCACCAACAATTGAGCACAATCTCTGATCCCTCTTGATCTTCTAAGCCTCTGCCCTCTTACCAGCGACTGATTCTCGTAGCCCGGCAATTCTCTCAGCCAGTCCGAACAGGGAGTTCTTCACACACAACAAAATGAAAACAATAACAACATCAGCATCTCAGTCACACTGTGGAGATCAAACTACATCATGTCACAGTAACAAGGCCTCACCTCCACCGCAGCAGCCTTGGCCTTGGCCGCCTATGCCCCTGGGCGTTCAGCAACCTGTACTGAACGTAGCGGTTGACCAGCAGCCGCAGCTGGTGCACGTCCTCCAGCATCCCGGCAACCTTTCTCCTCCCAACGACCGTCGTCTTCTTCATCTCTGCTAGTTTCATCCCATGTGGCTGCTGTGGCCTAGGCGCCGCCATCATCTTCGCAGCCAGAGCCGGGCAGCTCGAGTCAAGATGGCAACGGGGACAAAGCCCATCGGGTTTTGCCTTCCCAAACCCATCCCCACGATAAAATCGTAAACCCGTCCCCATCCCCATCACCATGCGCGGGGCTAGTTTTCCGCCCGTCCCCTAAACCCATCGAGTTTCGGGGAACCCACGGGGAACCCACAAGAAAATCAAAATATTTAAACAAACATAGTGGCGACAAAGAATAACATTTCAGCAGCAAAACAAGCACATTTCAGCAGCATAACTTGAGCAAATTTCAACAAAAAACAATAGTAGATGGTTCAACAGCTATATAGAGTGTATTTCAGCAGCATAATACCACATTTCAGCAATAAAAATGATCAGCTCAGCATGAAAGATGATAAGCCATACATGGTTCAATAAGATGTGCAATTACATAAGACGATAGCTTTGGTTTGGGCCGCACCGAATCAGTGCATGGTAAAAAAAAGTATTTTGCCGGGTTTGCCGGGTTTCGGGTTCGGGGACTACTGAAACGGGTGCAAACCCACGAAACATGTCGGGTTGTATAATATGCCCAACAACAGCCCCACGGGGATGAAAATACGCCCATCCCCGTCCCCTAATAGGGTAAAAACCCGCGGGGACGCGGGTTTCGATGCCCCATTGCCATCTTGAAGCTCGAGAGATCAGTGCACAGCGGGATAGGCGCCACCCGTGTGGAACCGCCCGACTTTGGAACCGACGACAAGCGACCCGCCACGGCAGGACGCCGGGCCGAGCAGCAGCGGCCTCTCGCAGGGCGCGGCCACCACCGGGATCGCATCAGGCTCAGAGAAGTCGGTCAGGGTGGAGGACGTATCCGTGAAGCTGCAGGACGCAGCGTCGTCCGTGGCGAAAGGGGAGAAGGAGGCGCGCGCGGGCATGGCAGGGCGTGGGTAGCCCCTGTGCCCCAAGGACGGGGCCGGCCCGCTGGACGAGCGGGGCAGCGGCGGCAGCAAGGGAGACGGAGGCCCGCGGGTATGGGAGCCGGCAACGACCGCGACGTGGGGTGTCGCCGGCGGTAGAACGTCGCAGTCATGGGGGGAAACTGGGGTAGGAGTGCCGGCGGGGTAGGCGGTGGCGGCGCGCTGCGGCGGGGCTGGGGCCGGCGGCTCGCGCCAGAGGGTAGCGGCGTGCTAGAGGTGGAGATGCGGTTGGGAGTTTTTTTTTTCTATCGCTCGTATCTGGTTGACTTTATCATGACCGCGGGTGGATTTGTACAAACTTCAGGGGCTTTTGTGCAAAAGTACTAATGACGGACGGCCAAAAATAATAACTGCTTTATTAGTAGGGAAGGACTTTCTCATGTGCAACATCATCATGAGACGATCTTAGATGATAAACAGTGTCCACTACTTTTGGTTGTTTATTGTGTGAATCCTCAATCGGAGTCACGTGCTCTCGGTGCCTTTTCTTGCACAAACTAAAACTTCAAAAAGTGAACAGAATCTAATGAAGTAATTAGGATAGAAAATTCCTAGTAGCAATTGAATAATGCCCAACAATCTAAAATCATTCACTTACGAAGAAAGAGGGAAGAGAACAAAGGGGAAACCATCATATCCAGATGTGGCATACTCGGCTCCTTCCTGTCTTATCACCATCTTCGTTCATGTTCTTTGCTGGTCGATTTTCTCAGCAGCGGCCAGGCACAGGAAGCTCCGTTCAAGAAAGAACCGGCCAAATAACCAACAAAATTCTTGTTTACACAGACACAATAAAATATAAATGATAAACTATACAATAATTTCTTAGTGATCATGCAATAAGCTGGTCCCAAATCTAAAACTTCCGCTCACATAAAAAATACAGGAAACAATATGCATATATGATTTTACGTCTTGATGATTATTTCGAGAAACTCCTAATATATATTTGGATGGCTCCACTACAAAAGTATGAAATTCTTCACGTTGAAAACATAACACAAAAAAAGGGAATGACGAATCTCTTTGAGACATATATCAACAAAAGGAGAAAAGATTATCTCAGTGACCAATCGAAGTCGTTGAAAGTTCAACAGACCAGTCCTTGAGCAAATGTGTACCCGCAAAGTAAATTTTTCTCGAGTGCACACTTAACTCTTTTGTGTCGCATGTAAACAACATCAAATTACATTAGATAAACATGGTGTATATGCATGTGTGGTAGGTGGCCCTAACAGAAATCACGAGAAAGACAATGAGTAATGAGAACTTCTCTTTTGTAATGGCCTGAGTGGTGGTTATGTATATAATGAAAACAATGTTCAGAGAAAGGTATCACGTACACAGAGACATGTAGCTGGAGAATCACAGGTCCTCAATCAAAAAGCTAAATGTCAGTAAAACGTATTATGTGGACTGAAGGCATCACGTACACCATGAGACATATAGCTAGAGAATCATAGATTATCTGAATGAAAAAGTCAAATGCCTGTCAAATAGATTGAGCGCTTTGCATGGCATACGTACTGTTGTCCCTCCTTGTCTCTATCCGCTCACGACAAAGGCGAAGCCTGCCGGCGGCTCCAGGCAGCGGTGCGGTCTCTTTAGCCGGGAAGCGATACTCCCTGATTTGGAGCCGTAGCGAGGTGGTGGTTGCTTGGGGACGCGCAGCTCCCGCCATAATAGTCTTCATCGATCACGCCGGGCTCGTCATTTGGGGTTACAGCCTTAGAGCATCTTCAACAGGCGCCGCGCGCGCCGTGCGCAAAAACTGATTTGGCGCGTGTTCATCATCTGGTTTGGCGTGGCGCGCAGCGCTGACTCCAGCGGCCGCGTTAAAATGCAGCGCGCGCGCCGCTCCAGCAGCGCGCAAAAATGCAGCGTGCGACTCGCCGATGCATTGCATATTGCATTTTGAACACAAAATTTGATAAAACATTCAAAATGCAATGAACATGACATATAAAATTTCACACAAACAAGTTGATGAAGAAAATTTCATGCCCACAAGTTCATCCAACCAACTTCAAAATGCAAATCAAGTTCAATACACAAATGAAAGACACATCATTCCTCGTCCTCGTCTTCGTCCTCGTCCTCATCTTCGGAAGACGATTCTTCCGCCTCCGAAGATGAATCTTCATCATCGCGCACCGCATCACGTGAAGCTCCGACGGTGTTGGCAAGATCTTCAACGGCATCTTCATAGGAATGTGTGCGAGGAGGCACATCGAAAGACATTCCGCCCATGACGGCCGGAGGTACACCCATGCCTCCCATGAGAGAAGCAAAACTCATGCCTCCCATGGTGGCATAGCGTCGGGGGGTGCTCCAAAGCCAGCCATGCCTCCCATTGCACCGCCCATGGTACCTCTGAAGCCACCCATGCCACCCATGGCGCCGATGTGTGATGCCCCAAGACCGATGTGCCAGTTGTCCTCCAGTTTTTCGTTGTTGTTGCTTTGTCATTTGCTTGCGCGTCGCTTCTTGTCATGTCATCATGTGCATTGCATCATCATGTTTTCAAAACTTGCATCCGTCCCGGTCTCCTCGTTTCTTTCGTTGTCCGTTTTGAGCCCAACCACACTTGCACGTGCCCGCGGCATGTCCGAGATATTATTTTATAAGTGGCCGAAAAATGTTCTCGGAATGGGATGAAAGTTGGCGTGCGGTGTTGTTTTGTTGTTAGTAGGCCGCCTGCCAAGTTTCATCGCATTCGGAGTCCGTTTGACGCCCCAACGGATAACTATAGCGGCAGTATAGCCGGTCTAACGTCAGACGTTTTTGGTCTCCGAAACCGTGTCGGGCTGCATCTCTCCCCTCTCCTCTCAGACCAAACCGCTCTCCACAGTCCTCCTAGGCCCAGCCTACCCCTCTTTGCGCCGCGCATAGACCTCTCGTGCGCGTCCAAAACTTACCCGGACCCGACCCGAGCAGTCGTCACTGTCGTGTCCGGATCATCCCCAAACATCTACAAAACGTCTCCGTTTTTCTTTTTGGGTTACCTAGCCTATTTTTTTTCCGTCCGTCCGATTACGATCGGACGGACATAACCGCCCTAAACCGATTTCATCAGCTATAAATATAAGGTCCAACCCTAGATCCTAGGGGTCTTGTTCCATCAATCCCACCGCATCGCCACTCCACCTGTTTTTCCTCGGGATCCCTCCCGGACCAACCCGCACCAAACCCCCGATCCAAAAGAATATCCTCTCGATCTCTCCCCACCAACCGAGGCCTTCCCTCGATCCAACCCTCCTCTGCCTCCCTGCCCGTTCTGGATCGGAGCCCGAGCAGATGAGCCCCGTCGCGCCCTCTCCTTCCTCTGTTTTTCCTCCTCTCTGTATCTCATCTCTCTCTCGTCTCTGTCTCGTCTCGCAGGAAGCCCGAGGATTTGCGCTCGTCACTGCCGGCGAGCATCAGCACGCCCTAGGGACATGGCGCTGGTCGTTCTTCTACAAGCCAGAGCAGAGGACCTGCAGCCCCTGCCTCGAGCATCCTCGCAAGCAGCAGCAGCTCCCGCAGCTCAAGGAGGAGCCCTGCCGTCGGTGGCCACCACCAGGCTGCACCTCTCCTTCCCTTCTTCCTCCTGTTTCTTCCCCCTCCCTTCTCACCGAATCTCTCTCTCCCTCTCACCAGGGAGCGCCGCCGCCCGGAGATTCCCGAGATCGCCGTCACCGGGAATGAGGCCTCGGGGCCAGATCTATCCTCTCCGGTCCTCTCCGCGCCCGGATCCCTCCATCCCCGGCGAGCTCTGCCTCCCTCCATCGCCGGAGCTCCGCCGAATGCCTCGTCGTTGACCCTGCCATCTGCTTCGTTCGCCTAGGCAGCGCCCAGTCTCTGCTTCATCCACGCGAGGGAGACGAGCGCAGCGCTCCTGTTTCGTTGACCGAGTCCGCCCGAGCCGGCCTGCTGCTGTTTTCCCCTGCAGGCCTCCTTCTCCGTCTAAACCGGCCCAAGGCCACTTGGTGAGCAGTCCCAGATCCAGCGCCCACTAGTCCGGCCCAGTTCCAGTGTTTTCAGCCCAATGTATGTTTTTTCCCTGCCTGCAATTTTATCAATTATGCAGAGACTGCAGTTTTGCAGAAAGGTCCCTCATGTTCATGCATATAATAACTCTCCAATGGTGCATCATATGTAAAAACTTTAAATATGAGACTTGCTTAGAATTTTGTGTGGTTTAATAATTTGCCACTTTCACCCATGTTTAAAATGATGTTTGGTTAAATTTGCTCCTATGCCATGATAAAATGCTTTAATTCATAACTAAATAACCGTAACTCGGAATTTAATAAACTTTATATGTAAATGGGGTAGAAAATGTCTAATTTAACTTGGTGTACTTGTTTTGCATGTTTAACAACTCTAAAATATGGTTTAGGGCAGAACAACACCAAATCTAAAATATGCATATGGGGATTTACCGGAATTTGTTGTTTGTTGTTCCGGCCTCATTTAAACTTGCCTAGTTAGGTAGTTTTGTTGTGCTTCACCTCTTGCCATGCTAACAACATTTAAAATTGTTGGGTACATAAACAAGATCGAACTAAATAAGTCATGTGGTGTTTTCTTCAATATGCAACTCCGTTGCATATTGTGCTTCACTTAATTTGTAGAATTGTTTGTGCATTTTTGCCATGCCATGCTTCATTAAACCGGACATGCATCATACTTGATTGTGCATCATGCCATGTTCATGTCGTGGTTATTTACTATGTTGTGTGCTTCTTTCCGGTGTTTGCTTCCTCGGGTTGGTTTCGGTAACGTCGCGTTTGTGAGGACCCGTTCGACTACGCCCGTTTGTCTTCTTCATGGACTCGTTCTTCTTCCTTGCGGGATCTCAGGCAAGATGACCATACCCTCGAAATCACTTCTATCTTTGCTTGCTAGTTGCTCGCTCTTTTGCTATGCCTATGCTGCGATACCTACCACTTGCTTATCATGCCTCCCATATTGTTGAGCCAAGCCTCTAACCCACCTTATCCTAGCAAACCGTTGATTGGCTATGTTACCGCTTTGCTCAGCCCCTTTTATAGCGTTGTTAGTTGCAGGTGAAGATTGAAGTTTGTTCCTTGTTGTAACATGGAGATGTTGTTCCTTATTGGAACATGTTTACTTGTTGGGATATCACAATATATCTTATTTAATTAATACATATATATACTTAGTAAAGGGTGGAAGGCTCGGCCTTTTGCCTAGTGTTTTGTTCCACTCTTGCCGCCCTAGTTTCCGTCATATCGGTGTTATGTTCCCGGATTTTGCGTTCCTTACGCGGTTGGGCTATTATGGGAACCCCTTGACAGTTCGCCTTGAGTAGAACTCCTCCAGCAATGCTCAACCTTGGTTTTACCATTTGCACTAACAACCTACCACCTTCCCTTGGGTTCTGCAGACTCAAGGGTCATCTTTATTCTAACCCTCCGGGCTAGTGCTCCTCTGAGTGTTGGTCCGACCGAGCAGACTGCAGGGCCACCTCGGGGCAACTTGAGGTTTGGTTTTACTCGTAGGATGTCTCATCTGAGTGTGCCCTGAGAACGAGATATGTGCAGCTCCTATTGGGATTTGTCGGCACATTCGGGCGGTGTTGCTGGATTTGTTTTAACTTGTCGAAGTGTCTTATAGAACCGGGATACCGAGTCTGATCGGAATGTCTCGGGAGAAGGTCTATTCCTTCGTTGACCGTGAGAGCTTGTCATGGGCTAAGTTGGGACACCCCTGCAGGGATTTGAACTTTCAAAAGCCGTGCCCGTGGTTATGGGCAGATGGGAATTTGCTAATGTCCGGTTGTAGAAATCCTAAAGTTGACCTTAATTAAAATGCATCAACGGCGTGTGTTACCGTGATGGTCTCTTTCCGGCGGAGTCCGGAAAGTGAACACGGTGTTGGAGTTATGCTTGACGTAGGTTGTTTTAGGATCACTTCTTGATCATACTTTTATCGACCGTGCTTTGCCTTCTCTTCTCGCTCTCATTTGCGTATGTTAGCCACCATATATGCTAGTCGCTTGCTGCAGCTCCACCTCTTACCTTCACCTTACCCATAAGCTTAAATAGTCTTGATCGCGAGGGTGCGAGATTGTTGAGTCCTCGTGACTCACAGATATTTCCAAACCCAGCTTGCAGGTGCCGATGAGTCCGTGCAGATGACGCAATCAAGCTCAGGAGGAGCTCGATGAGGATCTTGTCCTTTATGTTGTTTCGTTCTAGTTGATCAGTAGGGGAGCCCAGTCGGGACGATCAGAGATCTGTGTAGCATTTGGGGTAGTCTTCTTTTATTTTGGTTCCGTAGTCGGACCTTGATTGTATCTGGATGATGTAATGCTTTATTCATGTAATTGTGTGAAGTGGCGATTGTAAGCCAACTATGTATCTCTTTCCCTTATGTATTACATGGGTTGTGTGAAGATTACCTCACTTGCGACATTGCTTTCAATGCGGTTATGCCTCTAAGTCGTGCTTCGACACGTGGGAGATATAGCCGCATCGAGGGCGTTACACGATGCCACCGCCACCCATGGCGCCAAGGCCACCGCCACCCATTGCGCCGAGGCCACCGCCACCCATTGCGTGAATCATGCTCTTTTTTGGATCAAGACTTCTTCATGGGCAAGATTGACATACTCCTTTTGCACCTCATTGAGGATAGATGTGTCCAAGAAGAACAAGTGCTTCTCCCATTCCAACAATCTTGTTCGCTCCTCATTGCTCACCTTCCTCTCCTCCAAAACCATCTTTCTCTCCTCGGCCGCCACCCTCCTCTCCTCGGCGGCCAACCTCCTCTCCTCGATCGTGACATCTTGGTTCCTTGCCATTTTCCTCACCTCGTTGGCTTCTTTTCTTGCCTTCACAATTGCTTCCATAGCATTTTTGAGCTCATCATCTCCTTTCCTCTTCTTCTTTTTGGTTTTGTCTTTCTTGCACCCATCCGGTCGCTTTGGCTTCGAGTATCAAACCGAGTTGGGTGTGGGGCTTCTCTTGCCATCATCACTTGATGCATCATCCTCCTCATCATCATCATCCAACTTAATTGTTCGCTTCCGTTTGTTGCTCAAATGCAAATCATCCAAATCTTCACGCTTCTTCCATTTCTCATCATCCTTCAACACTTCATAGCAATGAGGCAAAGTAAATATCCTTCCTTTCTTGATCTTCCCCTTCTTGGTTTTCCTCTCCTCTTCTTTGAACAAGTTTTGCGCAATGTTGTACTACATGAAAACAAAGCAAGTTAGCACCAACAACAAGTATGATGAACATGTATGATGAACATGTATGAAATGCCACTTACTCTATCGTCCTCATTTGTGCCACTTGGGTTCAACTTGTCAACCGCCTTTTGACAGGCCGCCCACCTTTGACAATCCGAGTTGATTGTCGACCACTGGGACCGAAGTGATCGGTCGGAGCAGTCAATTCCACTCACGTTGCGAACATCAAAGTGTTCCTTCATCCGAAGCCAATAAGCATCTCTACTTTGATCACCTCCAACGGATGGATCCCTCGACACTTGCAACCAAGTATTGCATAGTAAGATGTCATCGGCGTTGGTGTAATTGCCCGCTCTTCCTTTCGGTGCGTCGACAATGCCCTCACCCTCCTCGTCCACCTCGAACTCATGGTTTTCGAAATGCATGTCATTGGTTTGAGACCAATGCGAATTGTTGGAGCCAACACCCATCGTTGACATGTATGCATCATCATTGAGACTACAAAGTTTTTTGAACAATGCAAATAAGCTATCTATATGTGAATGCATTCAAAAAATAACAAAAAGATGAAAAGTTAGAATTTTTTTACCTTGGAGGCATTTCGTCGAACATGTTGTGCGCGCCGGCCGCCGGCTCAACGAGTGAGCTCGCCGGCGCTTCGGCAGCCGCCGCTCCCGTCACATGCCCCGCAAGCTTCTTCCTCCTCGCCTTGGAGGTGCCGGAGCCGTCCGCCGCCTTGTTTTTTTTTGCCAATGTCTTGCCTTTCTTTGGCCGCGCCGCATTGGGTAGCTTTGAGGAGGAGGGGGCGGCGGCTCGGGCCGACACCGGCGCGACGCCACCCGCCGCCGAGGTCATCCGCGGCGGCATGAAGAGGCCGTGCGCGAGGCCGAAGGTCGGAGGAGCTCCGGCGGAGGCGAGGCCAACGCCACCCGGGCTAGGGTTTGCGGTGGCGGCGGCGGCGGCGGCGGTGGGGGGGTCGCGACTATAGGACGGGGTGAGCGGGGTGCCAGCGCGTGCGTCCATGGGGTGTGGGTCGCCGGCGCCATCGCGCGCGGGGCTTTGGATGGGGAGAAGATAGGGCGCAGCGCGAGCGCTCGACTGTGCCGCGCGCGGAAGCGGGCGCCGCAAATACACCGCGCGAGGTAGCGCTTCCTGCCGCACGCCCAACTCCTTATACCACGCGTGCGATTATTGCGCGCCCAACTCCTTATACCGCGTGTGCGGTTATTGCGCGCCCGCTGGAGCCACCCGCCGGGTTGCGCGCGCGCTAAATTGAATATATTTACGGCGCGGCGCCTGTTTAGCGCGCCTATTGGAGATGCTCTTACAGGCGACAAACCAATCATGCAGTCCTTAATGCCGAACGCCCCAACCTCACATGGATCCTCTGCTCGGAGGCGACCTCACGATGAAGGCCTTTCTGTCGACGAAGGGGCAGTCACGGGCCTCAGTGCAAGCTTTGCCGCTGGACGTGACGTGTAGTGAGCTCCGATGATCAGCCTGGCGGAGGTCATCATCCAGTTCGTCACCATCGTTGATGAACTATCACGCGAGTTGCTGGGAGGTATTCCATCTTATGGGCGCACGCTGACGCTGCAGCCACCGCCGAGCCAGCATGTATGCGACAAGCGAAGCGGGCGTCATGTGGAGACCGGAGTAGCCACGGCCGAGGGCAGCGCGGCGATCGCATGCTAGTGTCGACGCTGATCTGGAAGACCTCAAGATCCTGGTGGACATCAGGCGTGTCGCCAACGCCATCGTCGGCCCAGACTGATTCCTCCCGTCGTTGCAGAGAGAGGACGAAAGAGAGAGAGAGAGGTGACTCTCAGTCTCAGCCGGCCGTACCGTTCGCCCATTCGGACACCAGGCTCCTCCCGCCTGTAGCCGCCGCCGCGACGCTGCTAAGGCTGGTTATAATGGGGAGTATCATATACTAGTATCATGCATATGATACTGGTGTATGATACTATCTCCCTAATGCATAGTATCATATATTAGTATCATGTACAACTTTATTTATTGTCATGCATGACACAAAGTAGCATAACATTTATTATGATACGGTATCATGATATGATACTGCACCCTTTCTTTCTTCATTTAATGCTATGACACCTCATCAAAATTGCCTAGTTGGCATGCATGATACTAGCTATGATACTACCATTACGACCAGCCTAAAGAATAGAGAAAGGGTGAGACAGGAAATAAATAAATGCGATTACGGTGATTGGTTCCCAAATATGGTAATTGAATCAACTCTTATATCTATCAACACACGAGGAAAGGGGCGGAGATAGTGTGTCGTAGGACGTGCGTGGGTGGCAGACGAAGTTGGACGAAGGCGAGGTGGGGCACCGAGGGACTCTCCGATTTGTATGAAGCGAAACGCGAGGAATGAAAGCATGGGATTGCGCCTGACATTTTTCTCAATTGTTGATTGTGTTTCCTTTTATTAGGGGCGACGAAGGCGAGGGATCACTTGTTGACGGAAGGTTGGACGAAAGAATCTCTACTCCTAATGTCTCAGTTGGTAGTCCGCGTTCCGGGTTTTATTTTCGTCCCACCTCACCCGGTCTTTTTTGGTACTTCTTTGGTACTTGCTCCCACCTCCCGCTCAGTCCTGAAAAACCGAAGAAAACCCCGCGATCGAGTGCCAAACACTCCCAACCTCCCATCGCAATTGTACCACCTCGTTCAAAAAACCATCGAAAACAAACCGGCGAAAAATAACCAGCGACAAAAAAATGCCCGAATCTGCGTCCGCCTCCGCCCTTCGATCGAGGTCTCCTGTTCCTCGTGCGAGGAACAGTGGCCCGACTCTGCCCTCCTTCGCCCGCCGCCGCCTTTCGATCCTTCACCGCCACCGCTCCATCCATGCGTCACCGCACGTCAAAACCACCGGACTCCACTGATCCGGCGCTGGTCCCGTTCAGGACCCTCCGCTGAACGCTTACAGGATCCGGCGCCGATCCCTAAGAGGACCCGTCGCCGAAGGCATCAAGGATCCGCCGCAAAACACCGCAAGGATCCGGCGCTGATCCTGGACCAGATACGCCGCCGGCCTCCGTCCTGAACACGTCCGGGATCCGATATACAGGTATTATTAGATACAGCAGTCACATGTCATACATCATTCGCATCCCATACATCTCACATCTCGTACATCCATCGCATGTCATACAGTCATGGCATTATCATTTTACTCCTCATGCGAGTGCTTTCATAGAGATGCTTTCACATAGTAGATGCAAATTTCATGGCTTCCATAAGTACTTTATCTCTAATCACCACTTGAAGACATCCAAAAGCTTGTGCTTCTGCCATACCAAACGAAATCAGTTAGAAATCTTCCAGCTTATTAAGAAACACTGCAATACTGCAAGTTTGTTTTCTATTCTACACATCTTAGGGTTTGGAATTGGCAATTAGGGTTGTTTTTCATGATTTGTGACACACTGGGGCACAAGCCAATTTGTTCAACAATAAATGGCACAGAAGCAAACACAAACAATAACTCACCTTGTCTGCAACAAGTATTGCATGGTGCTAATCGTGTGAGATATGAATTCCTGGGACTAAACCTTTGTCGACTTCCACCTATGCATACTAAAGAGATCCTATTGTCAATACATTTTTGCAACTTAACTATATACAGTATGTCAAATAGCCTATTTTTAGTTACATAGTACAACAGAATAATACAATGCAAACGCAGTTACCTATAATGCATGAAGCAAGCCAAGCACTCCATGGGAATATGAGAAAGGACCCTGCAGATGAAATGGTGCACAAGCAACCGTGACTAGGAACAGAATGATAAACTGTGAAAGCGTTCAAGTAATTTACCATATTGTGCATGCGCCATCTCTCTTGCTTTCATCTTGAATCTACTATCTCCATCCGAGTCAAGTTTCCTTTATGTGTCTTCCAGGCCTCAAGACGGAGGTAGCGGTCATTCCAGTTGAGAATGGGTAATGCAAGAAGCAAAGCCGGTGAACATCAAAAAGAAGAGGACGTAGCTACAGGTATTAAGCACAGCACCAGTTTTACATGCATTTCTGACAGTAACAAGCTTTTTGCATAAGAATGTACAGGTCAAGCGAGTGAACAAAATGTAGAATACAGTCCAACCTTGATACCCTTTGATGAGAAACATGAAGCTATTTATGCGACGCAACATGGTATATAACTATATGAAATAAACTGGCTGGTATTGCCTGACGTGCATATCTGACAATGTCATGCATCATGCTTAATGTTCCGCAACCCCTACGAACGAGACAAATCTGGAAGAATATAATCAAAGCAACGTAACCGTGGCTGCAATTGTTGACCCAATATACACGACCGAAACAGGTAGCTACTTCATACAGTTAGCTACTTCATTGAAGATATAATTTTTTTCTGCATGCATACGAGGCATACATTGGTTTTGTAATCATGCTGACTCGAGCTCTACATATGGATCGGAATGGGTAATGCCTGGACAACATGATGCAGACAACACAACTTCCGAAAAGGCTGAAACTGGATCTTTAATTAATGAATGTAAAAAATACGCTGAGGAAGCAAGGGAGCAGTACAATGCACGGAAGCGTGCTGCTTATCGAAAGAAAAAAGATAATGATATTGTCAACTTACAAGATAAGAATCAGCCTGTACTTGCTAAATCTGGTGAGTTGATTAACGTGATGTTGCTGGCTGCTCTTAGTTTGATGTTCATATATATATATATATATATATATATATATATATATATATATATATATATATATATATATATATATATATATATATATATATATATATATATATATATATATATATATATTGCACATGATACGTTGTATTAACCTACATCCTTGATTAGAGATGATATGATGCTAATACTATGTTGCACATCAGATCATAGGGATCTTATCAACGCTCGTAGGCGGGCGGCTTATCGCCCTATCAAGCCAGGTTGTTTGGATAAACATAGTTTCAATGGGCAGTCAGCCCGTTGCCAATCTCTATGTGATATCACAAATGTTCTCGAAGACAGGGAGATAAGTAAACCCAGACGAGATTATCATGGTTGGTAAATTGATCCACATCCCGTCTGTGATGTGTTTGCATGAAGGTATTCACTTTTTACACAACTTAAATAATTATTACTGACCTAGCTTGTTGAATCATATAATTTAGCTAGCTCAGACTATACCTCAATCTCGCCTAATGATGCAACATACCCTCATGAAGCTATGGGCGCATCCGATGCCTGTTGTGTGAGAGATAAAGAAGGTAATATGATATCATAATCTCCATGTTCATTAGATGCAAAGTCTTTGTTTTCTCATTTGGCTTTAGAGATAATGACATGAATGGCATCGTTATGTGACTTTAATGGCACCAAACTATATACGCGAATGACAGAAGTTTTTTGTAAAATAGACCAAATAAACGCACTGGAAATGGCTTTCAGTCAGCGTAAAAGACATCCTAATGTCCGAGATGAAAATGCACATGCCCTTCATTCATCAGGTGAGCTTATATTGTTTTAACATGAGGGTCCGTACCATCTAAACCGTTAAGCTGACATATGATTGGACATCCGCGTTTAACCAGACAACCCAACTAGCTCTAACTGTACATCAATCTCGCATGACGCGTCAACATTTCCTGGTACAACTACGGTCACTTCTGGTCTCATTAATGACATAGAGCTACAAGGTAAACATATTTTGCCTACTCATTCAGGAATGCCTCTCATGTATCTGGTATATTATCTAATATTGGGGTTTGCCCTGTATGACACCAGATGCAAATGTAATCTTGAATGAGACCAGACGTACAGAGCATAAAACGGAAGAAGAGCGCAAGAGAGACCATAGAAACGCATTGAGGAGGGCTTCATATCGGCGGAAAAAACAACCCAATGTGCGAGATGAAAATGCACTGACCCTTATTTTATCAGGTAATTTTAAAATGTTAAAACATTGTACTCGGTACCGTCTTAACCACTAAGCATTAATATGTTTTGTAATATCTGGTTCACCAGACAACCCAACCAGCACTACAACATTTCCGAGTTCAAATGTTGTCTCATCTGGACTAATCAATGACAACAGCTTCAAGGTAAACATTCCTTGCATGTATCTGTTTTATTATCTAATTTTCGGGAATGTTCTGAATGACACCAGATATGAGTGTAATCTTGCCTGACACCACAGAAACACAGCAACAAACGGAAGAAGAACGCAAGAGAGACCATAGAAATGCTCTGAGGAGGGCTTCCTATCGGCGGAAGAAACAACATAATGTCCAAGTTGAACATGCACAGACCCTTAATTTATCAGGTAAGCTTATTACGATTTAACCATTGTGGTCAGAACCGTCTTACTAATTTAGCATTAATATGTTTGGATTAATTTGGTTCAACAGACAACCCCACTAGCTCTAACTATACCTCAATCGAGTATGAGGTGTCAGAATTTCCTGATACAACTACGGTATCATCTGGGATCTTTAATTACAACGATCTACATGGTAATCAATCTTTTTCCTACTAAAACAACAATTGCGAAAGTTTGATTGGTATGATCACTAATTTTCGGGATTGTGTGAAATGTATCCAGATGTGAATTTGAATGACACACAAGTAACAAAGCAGAAAACAGAAGATGAACCCAAGAGAGATCATAGAAACGCCCTGCGGCGAGCTGCTTATTGGAGGAACAAGGCTAAGCGTATCGAAGATCAAAACAAACGTCCATCTGATACTTCAGGTATACGCTTACATTCAGTATCCCTTTCATTGTCAGGCCCTACTAATCAAGATGGCACTCCTCAGAGCCGATAAATCAAACTGGTCTAACTATGTTTTGAAAAATATGATTGAACCAGACGATATGAAAAGCTCTAGTGTTACATAATCAATGAATGAGGGAGCAACATGTCCCCCTTCAGCTGTAGACACGTCTGTCATTCAGGAGACTATTCTAGCAAGGAGGCAAAGAGACAATGAGCGGAAACATAACTTAACAAACAAGCAAAGGGAGCATAAAAACGCAAGTAGCAGAGCATGCCATCAGAAGAAAAATGATGATTTAACGATGGAGGACAGAGAAACAATGAATGAAAATATACGAGTGAAGCGCATGCAGCGCCGCAAAAGCATGTCGGTGATTGAGAAGGGGGAGTCAAGTGCACATAGGAAGGCCAATTATGAAAGAAGGAAAAAACACCGTGCAAAGAATGCATCGCAATCCCCCTTACAGGCCTAGCAAACTCAACCTCTAAATGTCCCACTTCCCCAATCTGCGCATCACCCGTCTCCCAGGCCGCACTAGATGATTCATCTGATGGTGATCCCGGGACGAACATGCTGAGATACACTGCCGGTGCTGATGGTATGAAATTGCCATTATCAGTTTCTTATGCTCTTTCTCACCATGTCGTTCAAACATGATCCTGTCTTTTGCTGCATTCTGTACGACGACAATGCAGAAGAAGTTGATGCATTCCAACGCGGTACCATGGGCGATGAGCAGGAAACACACGACATGATTGATGAGGAGTACTACATGTTTTGCAACGAAGGTATTGCCAACTCTACGCTATGACACTGTGTAGATTTATTGTTGTGTCCTGTATTATTTGTTACTGTTTTCAACGTGATTTTTCAACAATTGCCCGTAGGATCCGATAATGACATGTTGGATGATGATGAGGAAGCGAGCATGTCTAGCGCTAAACCTAGCGAGATTGATCCATTTGACGCTGTCTACTCAAACATTCCAGACCGCACTCACATCCTGAAACTTGACGAAGATTGCAAACACTGCAATGCCAGGAAGTTTGAGTCTGAGACTGATGGCTTCTGCTGTCGCAATGGCCAGATCCAGCTTAAGCAGCCGGAACCAATCCCAGAGCTTATGAGGCTATGGTCCAGCATGGATGCAGATTCTAAACATTTTCGGGATAACATACGGTTCTTCAACGGGCATTTCGCCTTCATAACCCTTGGCGTCAGCCTAGATGAAAACTACACGAACATGAAGTCTGGGGTGTACACATTCCGAGCACACGGTACCATCTACCACAATGTCCATTCTATCGGGCCTAGCTCCCGTCCAGAACATCTACAGTTGTACTTCTATGACGACGACCCTAACCTAAATCATCGTAAGGCGACCACCAAGCAATTAGACCAGGATGTCGTCAAGAGGTTAGTAGACATACTCAAAGAAAACTCATACTCCCAGCAATTTAGGAGTTTGGGTTCATACAAGGACAACCTTGATGATTATAGGATAGACCTAAACACCGATAAGAGGCTTGACCAAAGAAGATATAATAGACCGGTGTCATATGAGGTCGCTGCTATTTGGGTTGAGGGCACTGACCTAGCAAAAAGGTTTGATTGCAGGATAACACTTTGTGGTAACAACAACGAAAGGCATAGTATACGTGTGACCTCAGGGGCATATGACACGTTGTCTTATCCATTATTCTATCCAATGGGGAAGCTAGGTTGGCATCCGAAGCTACCTAAACGTAATGTTTCTTGGGAGCTTGTACAAAATCCTGGCTTGTGTCATGATGATGAGGATGATGCAGGTGTGTCTTTTGTGTATCAATTTGTTACAAATAATTTCTTGTTTCTAAAAATAATGCTCACGCGATGGCACTCAAACTTGTGCACAGGGGAATAGCAGGTTATGCGTCTCCGTGAGAGACTACTACTATTACATGCTGCAAACACGGCCTGCGATCTTCAATCCAATACTCTGTGGAGCACGCCTACTGCAGCAATGGGCGGTTGACATGTACATAAAGATTGAGAGCTGTCGGTTGAGGTGGTACAGGAAGAACCAGACGCAGATCCATGCCGATTTGTATAAAGGAGTTGTTGATGCGATCACATCGGGGGAGATGCGAGCAAGCGTTGTTGGGGTGAGAATAGTGCTCCCTGGAACTTACCCTGGTGGCGACTGCGACATGAAGAAGAGACATATGGATGCCATGGCAATTGTCCATACATACGGGAAGTCTGACATCTTCTTGACCATGACTTGCAACCCTAAATGGGAAGAGATAACAAATGAGTTGCTTCCTGGACAGACGGTGCAAGACCGACCTGATATTGTGGCTCGCTTGTTCTATGGCAAACTAGAGGCTATGAAAGACTTGTTGCTCAAGAAGATGGTCCTGGGTGTTGTTGTTGCTTATGTTTACGTAGTCGAGTTCCAGAAGAGAGGCCTCCCCCACGCACATTTTTTGTTGATCATGGATTCAAATTATAAGCTTCTTGTCCCAGAGCAGTATGACCGGCTCATTTCCGCAGAGCTCCCAGACAAACAGAAGTATCCGGAATTGTATGCAATGGTGGTAAAACATATGATGCACGGACCATGCGGTGCTCTCAACCCGAAGAATGTTTGCATGCAAGATAATGAATGCAAGTGCAGATACCCGCGGCCGTTCAATGAGAACACGATACAAGGCAAGGACTCATACCCATTTTATCGGCGTAGAGACGATGGTAGACATGCTAAGGTTCGAGGGAAAATGTTGGACAACCGATGAGTTGTGCCATATAACCCTTACCTTCTATGGATGTTTAATTGCCACATCAACGTCGAGGTCTGCTCTAGCATAAAGGCTGTAAAATACATTTATAAGTACATTTATAAGGGACATGATAAGGCTTCTTTCAGCATCGACCAGCCAGACGCTGATGGCAACATTGATGAGATCAAGAGATACGTTCACGCAAGATGGGTCACCCCTCGGGAGGCTATGTGGAGGATATTTGGTTTCCCATTGTGTGCCAATTATCCGCCTGTCTTGCAGTTGCCTCTTCATCT
Organism: Triticum aestivum; assembly: GCF_018294505.1. Classification (NCBI taxonomy): domain Eukaryota; kingdom Viridiplantae; phylum Streptophyta; class Magnoliopsida; order Poales; family Poaceae; genus Triticum; species Triticum aestivum. Next base: position 34,864,804 of record NC_057806.1, on the reverse strand, counting down.
CCCGAATATGCACAGGGTTGCATTCAATGCACAGGCTGACTTGAAGAATGTTGTATCCTCCGAGAATGCTTCAAAATCCATGTTAACGGAGTATTTCAAGGCAAACGAAGAACACCCTTGGGCAAGGCATATATTGTACAAGGATTTCCCCGAAAGCTTCACGTGGGAGAAGAAAAAGAAGTTTTGGAAGAGGCGGGTGGAGCGTTTTCAAATAGGTCGTATCGTGTCTGCCAATCCTGCGGAGGGGGAGCGATACTACCTTCGTGTGTTGTTGAACCATGTTCCGGGGAAAACATCATTTGAGGACTTGCTCACCGTCGACGGCGTGGTATGTGGGAGCTTTAGAGAGGCTGGTGAAAGGTTGGGACTCATCGAGGCAGACAACACGCTCGACGACTATCTTACTGAGGCGAAGCAGTGGGCTATGCCATGTTCTCTTAGGAGGCTCTTTGCAAAAATATTGGTGCACTGCGAGCCAGGCGACGTGCGCGGTTTATGGGATAGACACCTCGAGCCTATGTCCGATGACTACCGTCGGACACGCACGTCCCTGAACAAGGTGGAGCAGATGGTGTTGCTTGACATTAGGGGTATGTTGCAGTCTATGGGTAAAGACATTATTGATTTCGCTCTTCCAACGATCGATGATGCGTTTGACCCAACCGAGGGCGAGGCCAGAGAGATCATCGAGGAATCAACTGTTGAGTTTGATGAAAGTGACACTAAATTGTCATCTTCCCTGAATTTTGAGCAAAGGGCTGCATACGACGAAATACTAGCGACTGTTGAACGCAGTGATGGGGGTATATTCTTTGTTGATGGCCCTAGAGGTACGGGGAAGACTTTCCTCTACAGGGCGATGCTCGCCAAGGTGAGGCGCGAGGGCAAGATTGCAATCTCTACCGCGACGTCGGGCGTCGCTGCTTCTATCATGCCTGGCGGCAGGACTGCCCACTCAAGGTTCAAAATCCCACTGAGTTGCGATGATGGAGCGTCGTGCAGCTTCACCAAGCAGAGTGGGACCGCCAAGCTGCTAAGGATGGCCTCCTTGATACTATGGGATGAGGCCAGCATGACTAAGCGACAAGCGGTTGATGCATTAGACAATAGCATGCGCGACATCATGGGAATACGCGACCGACCCTTTGGAGGAAAGACTGTTGTTTTTGGCGGGGACTTTAGGCAGGTGCTTCCGGTTGTCAGAAGGGGGTCACGCGGCTAGATAATTGATGGAAGCCTCTGGAGTTCTCATCTATGGAAGAGTATGCGGCAGCTTCGGCTCATCACCAACATGAGGGCTGGTAATGACACGTGGTTTGCAGATTACTTGCTCAGGGTTGGTAATGGCACTGAGGAAGCCGATGACCAAGGCAACATACTACTCCCTGATGATATTTGTCTGCCATCTACAGGCGAGGTTGACGACCTGGAGAAGCTGATTGACCACGTGTTTCCAAGTCTAGATGACAACATGGCAGATTCGAGTTACATGACATCTCGCGCAATCCTTTCCACGACAAATGACAATGTCGACAAGATAAACATCCGCATGATAGAGCATTTCCAAGGAGATGAAGTAATCTACCATAGCTTTGACAGTGCGGAGGACGACCCATATGGCTACTATGTGTTGGGGAACGTAGTAATTTCAAAATTTTCCTACACACACGCAAGATCATGGTGATGCATAACAACGAGAGGGGAGAGTGTGATCTATGTACCCTTGTAGACCGACAGCGGAAGCGTTAGCACAACGCGGTTGATGTAGTCGTACGTCTTCACGGCCCGACCGATCAAGCACCAAAACTACGGCACCTCCGAGTTTTAGCACACGTTCAGCTCGATGACGATCCCTGGACTCCGATCCAGCAAAGTGTCGGGGTAGAGTTCCGTCAGCACGATGGCGTGGTGACGATCTTGATGTACTACCATCGCAGGGCTTCGCCTAAGCACCGCTACAATATTATTGAGGATTATGGTGGAAGGGGGCACCGCACACGGCTAAGAATATGATCACGTGGATCAACTTGTGTGTCTAGGGGTGCCCCCTGCCCCCGTATATAAAGGAGCAAGGGGAGGAGGCCGGCCGGCTCCTATTGGCGCGCCAGGAGGAGTCCTCCTCCTAGTAGGAGTAGGACTCCTACTGGGAGGGGGGAGGAAGTGGGGAGGGAGAAGGAAAGGGGGGCGCCGCCCCCCTCTCCTAGTCCAATTCGGACTAGGGGGGAGGAGGCGCGCGGCCCACCCTGGCTGCCCCTCTCTCTCTCTCTCCACTAAGGCCCATATGGCCCATTACTTCTCCCAGTAGGGTTCCGGTAACCCTCCGGCTCTCCGGTTTTCTCCAAAATCACCAGGAACACTTCCGGTGTCCGAATATAGCCGTCTAATATATCAATATTTATGTCTCGACCATTTCGAGACTCCTCGTTATGTCTGTGATCACATCCGGGACTCCGAACTAACTTCGGTACATCAAAACTCATAAACTCATAATATAACTGTCATCGAAACCTTAAGCGTGCGGACCCTATGAGTTCGAGAACAATGTAGACATGACCGAGACACGTCTCCGGTCAATAACCAATAGCGGAACCTGGATGCTCATATTGGCTCCTACATATTCTACGAAGATCTTTATCGGTCAGACCGCATAACACCATACGTTGTTCTCTTTGTCATCAGTATTTTACTTGCCCGAGATTCGATCGTCGGTATCTCAATACATAGTTCAATCTCGTTACCGGCAAGCCTCTTTACTCGTTTCGTAATACATCATCTCGCAACTAACTCATTAGTTGAAATGCTTGCAAGGCTTATGTGATGTGCATTACCGAGAGGGCCCAGAGATACCTCTCCGACAATTTGAGTGACAAATCGTAATCTCGAAATACGCCAACCCAACATTTACCTTTGCAGACACCTGTAGAGCTCCTTTATAATCATCCAGTTACGTTGTGACGTTTGGTAGCACACAAAGTGTTCCTCCGGCAATCGGGAGTTGCATAATCTCATAGTCATAGGAACATGTATAAGTCATGAAGAAAGCAATAGCAACATACTAAATGATCGGGTGCTAAGCTAATGGAATGGGTCATGTCAATCACACCATTCTCCTAATAATGTGATCCCGTTAATCAAATGACAACACATGTCTATGGTTAAGAAACATAACCATCTTTGATTAATGAGCTAGTCAAGTAGAGGCATACTAGTGACGTTTGGTTTGTCTATGTATTCACAAAAGTATTATGTTTTCGGATAATACAATTCTAGCATGAATAATAAACATTTATCATGATATAAGGAAATAAAATAATAACATTATTATTATTGCCTCTAGGGCATATTTCCTTCAGTCTCCCACTTGCACTAGAGTCAATAATCTAGATTACACAGTAATGATTCTAACACCCATGGAGCTTTGGTGTTGATCATATTTTGCTCGTGGAAGAGGCTTAGTCAACGGGTCTTCTACATTCAGATCCTTATGTATCTTGCAAATCTCTATGTCTCCCACCTGGACTAGATCCCAGATGGAATTGAAGCGTCTCTTGATGTGCTTGGTTCTCTTGTGAAATCTGGATTCCTTTGCCAAGGCAATTGCACCAATATTGTCACAAAAGATTTTCATTGGACCCGATGCACTAGGTATGACTCCTAGATCGGATATGAACTCCTTCATCCAGACTCCTTCGTTTGCTACTTCCGAAGCAGCTATGTACTCCGCTTCACATGTAGATCCCGCCACAACACTTTGTTTAGAACTGTTCCAACTGACAACTCCACCGTTTAATGTAAACACGTATCCGGTTTGCGATTTAGAATCGTCCGGATCAGTGTCAAAGCTTGCATCAACATAACCATTTACGATGAGCTCTTTGTCACCTCCATACATAAGAAACATATCCTTAGTCCTTTTTAGGTATTTCAGGATGTTCTTGACCGCTGTCTAGTGATCCACTCCTGGATTACTTTGGTACCTACCTGCTAGACTTATAGCAAGACATACATCAGGTCTGGTACACAGCATTGCATACATGATAGAGCCTATGGCTGAAGCATAGGGAACATCTTTCATTTTCTCTCTATCTTCTGCATTGGTCGGGCATTGAGTCTTACTCAATTTCACACCTTGTAACACAGGCAAGAATCCTTTCTTTGCTTGATCCATTTTGAACTTTTTCAAAACTTTGTCAAGGTATGTGCTTTGTGAAAGTCCAATTAAGCGTCTTGATCTGTCTCTATAGATCTTAATGCCCAATATGTAAACAGCTTCACCGAGGTCTTTCATTGAAAAACTCTTATTCAAGTATCCCTTTATGCTATCCAGAAATTCTATATCATTTCCGATTAGTAATACTAGTCGTCAACCCGTGCACTTGCACGGGCTAGTACATGGTACTGCCTCCTTTCCAGTTTATAAGGCTCAATTAAAAAATCTCACCAACCAAGGTAGATGGTGAGTGGTGGAATACTTTTTGAAGTTTGCAAAAACACACAGTTAATGCTCTTGTTTTCCTCAACAATTTATGTTTACCAATGTATTAATTGCAATACATGTATACATAAAATACATGCATTTGTCAGTTTTCTCTTAATACTTCCATGCAATGACTTAGTGCACCTGGGAATCTTAACATGTGATGGGGAACAACCAAATTGAGCCTTATAAAATGGAAAAACTAAAATTTTGAGATAAGCCCTATAAACCGGAAAGGAGGGAGTAAGCTGAACTCCACACTAAGTAATTGTCAAATTTCTAAGCTTTTGTTTGTTCATCAATATTCCTTGTACACACTCCATCCCCAAAATAAGTCTAGCTGGTTTAATACAACAAATGGAGTATAAAATAGATTGTAATTTAATATTCTCATTAATATTTGCCAAAAAATATAAGTTACTCGAATTTGTAGCAGTGACAATATCGTTGCAAAATGTGTTGCAAAACATGTGTTTTCATTAGGTTTGTAACTGCAAGATTTTATCAAATTTCTAACGCCCATTGACAGTGAGAAATGATTTTCTTCGCCATCTCACTATCGTAAAACGTACCGGATGGTCCCTTTGATTTGCTGCAGATAAAAAAAATAGTAAAAGTAAAAGGCATAAACCTATTACACCTAAATAGGAAGAAAATAGTGTACCAGAGGCAACCAAAAGGAAACGATTTGCTTCATATATTTTCATCTCTGTGTTGCTCCTTGCTGGGAGGGTAGCATGTTAAACGACACTTGAGTTGAGCCCTCGCCTCTGCATGTGTTGTCACACGCAACTTGACATACTCAACTGATGTACGTGTCCCAACACCTCCACGGTCCATCATATATTCACGTGGAAATATGCTACATGTCTCAGCTAGCTATTGGCCTATTGAGAAAGACAGCTACTGCACCACTACCAGATAGGTCGACCTCCTTGGTTAGCAGCAAAGCATGATGGAAAAACGATATTAGAAGATTGTGAATATTAAAAATCTGTGTTAGTCCATGCTGAATCCTATGCGGGGCTTTCAAGTTTCAATTTCACATATACAATTATCAATGAAATAGATAATATGCATGCAATGCCATTGATACCAGGCTATTTCTCAGAAGTACTGTAAGCATGTAACTCCTGCGAAGGACAAACAACCCATCCCAGGACACATCAATCAAAACTAAAATATAACCAATTCAATTTAGAGCAATTCAAATATGGCACACAAACCAATGGAGCTAGTATTGCTGCAATGCTAGGGGCAAGGGTGAGAGGAAGCTGAGCTACGTAGCAATGCTCGGGCATGCCAACTAATGTGGCTTGTCAATGCTAAGCATTGCTTGCTGGTGTCAGCAGCACTGGGGCATGTGGCTGGAGGAATATATATAGATGAACGGGAGTAATCGGAGAGGGGGTGAAGTAGATAGTTGCATGTGGACGGCAACATACTTAGGGCATGAAACCATTGGAGGAGAGAGAGAGAGAGAGAGAGAGATGGAAGAGAGGATCACCGTGTCAAGACTCAGCATTCCCATCCGATATGAACCATGTCACAGCGACAGATCACAGTTTAACTGGACATTGCAGCGCCCCTGCCTCTGCTTCATTGCCTCCCTCCATCGCTCACAATTGCTTCCGTTAGCAAACCTATGATCCAAAAATCATAGTTCAACTGGACATTGCGGTTTTGAACAGATCATAGAATTGATGGATATGGGTGCTGCAGCTGCCATGAATCCGTCGACAGTACATGTCTAAATTGTGAAACCTTGCAAATAGAAAGGACAGTAGACAGATAGTCGGATGAGAGAGAAAACGGGGTGAGCAAACAGGAGAAAAGGTAGCCAGAGGAGCACACCGGCCGCTGGATCACCTGAAGGGTGTGATGCAGGATAGGTGCGAATGGCCTGCTGCTTGGGTAGATGGTGTTCATCGAGCAAGGAGACGGGATTGGGCTGACGAACCTTCGCGAGGACAAAGGGCAGCGTCGCCATAACGTGGGTGCATACCTCGATCTAGCTTGCATCCATCAGACGGGTAGGTTAGACTTAATTTTTTTAAATCAGATGGTTAGTTAGGATTGAGCCCCGAAAAGAAGGTTAGTTAGGATCGATTGCTTGGGGCAAAATAGGTGTTTCAGACTATTACGTTTTGTACGTGAAAGTCACCATGCGTATGTTTTTTTTTAAGTCAGCACATGTATGTTTTGTACGTGATGAAAGTCAGCATATATTAAATCTGGATGATCATATATGGATCCTCTCTCCCTGCAAAAAACAAAACAGGATCCTCTCATGGGTTAATCTACACCGTTATAACTCGGTCCCATCAGATGAACGATTCCTAATTTCTAATTAACACGGAAATTTCTTGGATAATCTACACGTTATAAATCGGCCCCACCAGATTAACGGCTCGTAAAATCAAATTAACGTGGGAATTTTTTAGAAAGTCTAGAATTAGTATAGGTATAGGATAGATAGATAGATGTCATCTACATATAATATCAGAAATGCTACAGAGCTCCCACTCACTTTCTTGTAAATACAGACTTCTCCAAAATTCTGTACAAAACCAAATGCTTTGATCACACTATCAAAGCGTTTATTCCAACTCCGAGAGGCTTGCACCAGTCCATAAATGGATCGCTAGAGCTTGCACACTTTGTTAGCTCCCTTTGGATCGACAAAACCTTCCGGTTGCATCATATACAACTCTTCTTGCAGAAATCCATTCAGGAATGCAGTTTTGACATCCATCTGCCAAATTTCATAATCATAAAATGCAGCAATTGCTAACATGATTCGAACAGACTTAAGCATCGCTACGGGTGAGAAGGTCTCATCGTAGTCAATCCCTTGAACTTGTCGAAAACCTTTTGCGACAAGTCGAGCTTTGTAGACAGTAACATTACCGTCAGCGTCAGTCTTCTTCTTAAAGATCCATTTATTCTCAATTGCTTGCCGATCATTGGGCAAGTCAACCAAAATCCATACTTTGTTCTCATACATGGATCCCATCTCAGATTTCATGGCTTCAAGCCATTTTGCGGAATCTGGGCTCACCATCGCTTCTCCATAGTTCGTAGGTTCATCATGATCTAGTAGCATGACTTCCAGAACAGGATTACCGTACCACTCTGGTGTGGATCTTACTCTGGTTGATCTACGAGGTTCAGTAGTATCTTGTTCTGAAGCTTCATGATCATCATCATTAGCTTCCTCACTAATTGGTGTAGGTGTCACAGAAACTGGTTTCTGTGATGTACTACTTTCCAATAATGGAGCAGGTACAGTTACCTCATCAAGTTCTACTTTCCTCCAACTCACTTCTTTCAAGAGAAACTCCTTCTCTAGAAAGTTTCCGAATTTAGCAACAAAAGTTTTGCCTTCGGATCTGTGATAGAAGGTGTATCCAATAGTTTCCTTTGGATATCCTATGAAGACACATTTCTCCGATTTGGGTTCGAGCTTATCAGGTTGAAGCTTTTTCACATAAGCATCGCAACCCCAAACTTTCAGAAACGACAACTTTGGTTTCTTGCCAAACCATAGTTCATAAGGCATCGTCTCAACGGATTTTGATGGTACCCTATTTAATGTGAATGCGACCGTCTCTAGAGTATAACCCCAAAACGATAGCGGTAAATCAGTAAGAGACATCATAGATCGCACCATATCTAGTAAAGTACGATTACGACGTTCGGACACACCATTACGTTGTGGTGTTCCGGGTGGCATGAGTTGCGAAACTATTCCGCATTGTTTCAAATGTACACCAAACTCGTAACTCAAATATTCTCCTCCACGATCAGATCGCAGGAATTTTATTTTCTTGTTACGATGATTTTCAACTTCACTCTGAAATTCTTTGAACTTTTTAAATGTTTCAGACTTATGTTTCATTAAGTAGATATACCCATATCTTCTTAAGTCATCTGTGAAGGTGAGAAAATAACGATATCCGCCACGAGCCTCAACATTCATCGGACCACATACATCTGTATGTATGATTTCCAACAAATCTGTTGCTCTCTCCATAGTACCGGAGAACAGTGTTTTTGTCATCTTACCCATAAGGCACGGTTCACAAGTACCAAGTGATTCATAATTAAGTGGTTCCAAAAGCCCATCAGTATGGAGTTTCTTCATGCGCTTTACACCGATATGACCCAAACTGTAGTGCCACAAATAAGTTGCACTATCATTATCAACTCTGCATCTGTTGGTTTCAACATTATGAATATGTGTGTCACTACTATCGAGATTTAATAAGAATAGACCACTCTTTAATGGTGCATGACCATAAAAGATATTACTCATATAAATAGAACAACCATTATTCTCTGATTTAAATGAATAACCGTCTCGCATCAAACAAGATCCAGATATAATGTTCATGCTTAACGCTGGCACCAAATAACAATTATTTAGGTCTAATACTAATCCCGAAGGTAGATGTAGAGGTAGCGTGCCGACCGCGATCACATCGACTTTGGAACCATTTCCCACGCGCATAGTCACCTCGTCCTTAGCCAATCTTCGCTTAATCTGTAGTCCCTGTTTCGAGTTGCAAATGTTAGCAACAGAACCAGTATCAAATACCCAGGTGCTACTGCGAGCATTAGTAAGGTACACATCAATAACATGTATATCACATATACCTTTGTTCACCTTGCCATCCTTCTTATCCGCCAAATACTTGGGGCAGTTCCGCTTCCAGTAACCAGTCTGCTTGCAGTAGAAGCACTCAGTTTCAGGCTTAGGTCCAGGTTTGGGTTTCTTCTCTTGAGTAGCAACTTGCTTGCTGTTCTTTTTGAAGTTCCCCTTCTTCTTCCCTTTGCCCTTTTTCTTGAAACTAGTGGTCTTATTGACCATCAACACTTGATGCTCCTTCTTGATTTCTACCTCCGCAGCTTTCAGCATTGCGAAGAGCTCGGGAATAATCTTATTCATCCCTTGCATATTATAGTTCATCAGGAAGCTCTTGTAGCTTGGTGGCAGTGATTGGAGAATTCTGTCAATGACACAATCATCTGGAAGATTAACTCCCAATTGAATCAAGTGATTATTATACCCAGACATTTTGAGTATATGCTCACTGACAGAACTGTTCTCCTCCATCTTGCAGCTATAGAACTTATTGGAGACTTCATATCTCTCAATCCGGGCATTTGCTTGAAATATTAACTTCAACTCCTGGAACATCTCATATGCTCCATGACGTTCAAAACATCGTTAAAGTCCCGATTCTAAGCCGTAAAGCATGGCACACTGAACTATCGAGTAGTCATCAGCTTTGCTCTGCCAGACATTCATAACATCTGGTGTTGCTACAGCAGCAGGCCTGGCACCCAGCGGTGCTTCCAGGACGTAATTCTTCTTTGCAGCAATGAGGATAATCCTCAAGTTACGGACCCAGTCCGTGTAATTGCTACCATCATCTTTCAACTTTGCTTTCTCAAGGAATGCATTAAAATTCAACGGAACAATAGCACGGGCCATCTATCTACAATCAAACATAAACAAGCAAGATACTATCAGGTACTAAGTTCATGATAAATTTAGGTTCAATTAATCATATTACTAAAGAACTCCCACTTAGATAGACATCCCTCTAATCCTCTAAGTGATTACGTGATCCAAATCAACTAAACCATGTCCGATCATCACGTGAGATGGAGTAGTTTCATTGGTGAACATCGCTATGTTGATCATATCTACTATATGATTCACGCTTGACCTTTCGGTCTCCGTGTTCCGAGGCCATATCTGTATATGCTTGGCTCGTCAAGTATAACCTGAGTATTCTGCGTGTGCAACTGTTTTGTACCCGTTGTATTTGAACGTAGAGCCTATCACACCCGATCATCACGTGGTGTCTCAGCACGAAGAACTTTCGCAATGGTGCATACTCAGGAAGAACACTTCTTGATAATTAGTGAGAGATCATCTTAAAATGCTACCGTCAATCAAAGCAAGATAAGATGCATAAAAGATAAACATCACATGCAATCAATATAAGTGATATGATATGGCCATCATTATCTTGTGCTTGTGATCTCCATCTTCGAAGCACCATCGTGATCACCATCGTCACCGGCGCGACACCTTGATCACCATCGTAGCATCGTTGTCGTCTCGCCAATCTTATGCTTCCACGACTATCGCTACCGCTTAGTGATAAAGTAAAGCATTATATCGCAATTGCATTGCATACAATAAAGCGACAACCATATGGCTCCTGCCAGTTGCCGATAACTTGGTTACAAAACACGATCATCTCATACAATAAAATTTAGCATCATGTATTGACCATATCACACCACAACATGCCCTGCAAAAACAAGTTAGACGTCCTCTACTTTGTTGTTGCAAGTTTTATGTGGCTGCTACGGGCTTAAGCAAGAACCAATCTTACCTACGCATCAAAACCACAACGATAGTTTGTCAAGTTGGTGTTGTTTTAACCTTCGCAAGGACCGGGCGTAGCCACACTCGGTTCAACTAAAGTTGGAGAAACTGTCACCCGCTAGCCACCTTTGTGCAAAGCACGTCGGGAGAACCGGTCTCGCGTAAGCGTACGCGTAATGTCGGTCCGGGCCGCTTCGTCCAACAATACCGCCGAACCAAAGTATGACATGCTGGTAAGCAGTATGACTTATATCGCCCACAACTCACTTGTGTTCTACTCGTGCATATAACATCAACACATAAAACCTAGGCTCGGATGCCACTGTTGGGGAACGTAGTAATTTCAAAAATTTCCTACGCACACGCAAGATCATGGTGATGCATAGCAACGAGAGGGGAGAGTGTGATCTACGTACCCTTGTAGACCGACAGCGGAAGCGTTAGCACAACGCGGTTGATGTAGTCGTACGTCTTCACGGCCCGACCGATCAAGCACCGAAACTACGGCACCTTCGAGTTTTAGCACACGTTCAGCTCGATGACGATCCCCGGACTCCGATCCAGCAAAGTGTCGGGGTAGAGTTCCGTCAGCACGACGACGTGGTGACGATCTTGATGTACTACCGTCGCAGGGCTTTGCCTAAGCACCGCTACAATATTATCGAGGATTATGGTGGAAGGGGGCACCGCACACGGCTAAGAATATGATCACGTGGATCAACTTGTGTGTCTAGGGGTGCCCCCTGCCCCCGTATATAAAGGAGCAAGGGGAGGAGGCCGGCCGGCCCCTATTGGCGCGCCAGGAGGAGTCCTCCTCCTAGTAGGAGTAGGACTCCTACTAGGAGGGGGAAGGAAGTGGGGAGGGAGAAGGAAAGGGGGGCGCCGCCCCCCTCTCCTAGTCCAATTCGGACCAGGGGGAGGAGGCGCGCGGCCCACCCTGGCTGCCCCTCTCTCTCCACTAAGGCCCATATGGCCCATTACTTCTCCCGGTAGGGTTCCGGTAACCCTCCGGCTCTCCGGTTTTCTCCGAAATCACCCGGAACACTTCCGGTGTCCGAATATAGCCGTCTAATATATCAATCTTTATGTCTCGACCATTTCGAGACTCCTCGTTATGTCTATGATCACATCCGGGACTCCGAACTAACTTTGGTACATCAAAACTCATAAACTCATAATATAACTATCATCGAAACCTTAAGCGTGCGGACCCTATGGGTTCGAGAACAATGTAGACATGACCGAGACACGTCTCCGGTCAATAACCAATAGCGGAACCTGGATGCTCATATTGTCTCCTACATATTCTACGAAGATCTTTATCGGTCAGACCGCATAACAACATACATTGTTCCCTTTGTCATCAGTATTTTACTTGCCCGAGATTCGATCGTCGGTATGTCAATACCTAGTTCAATCTCGTTACCGGCAAGTCTCTTTACTCGTTTCGTAATACATCATCTCGCAACTAACTCATTAGTTGAAATTCTTGCAAGGCTTATGTGATGTGCATTACCGAGAGGGCCCAGAGATACCTCTCCGACAATCGGAGTGACAAATCGTAATCTCGAAATACGCCAACCCAACATTTACCTTTGGAGACACCTGTAGAGCTCCTTTATAATCACCCAGTTACGTTGTGACGTTTGGTAGCACACAAAGTGTTCCTCCGGCAAACGGGAGTTGCATAATCTCATAGTCATAGGAACATGTATAAGTCATGAAGAAAGCAATAGCAACATACTAAACGATCGGGTGCTAAGCTAATGGAATGGGTCATGTCAATCACATCATTCTCCTAATAATGTGATCCCGTTAATCAAATGATAACACATGTCTATGGTTAGGAAACATAACGATCTTTAATTAATGAGCTAGTCAAGTAGAGGCATACTAGTGACGTTTGGTTTGTCTATGTATTCACACAAGTATTATGTTTCCAGATAATACAATTCTAGCATGAATAATAAACATTTATCATGATATAAGGAAATAAAATAATAACATTATTATTATTGCCTCTAGGGCATATTTCCTTCACTATGCTCCTGAGTTTCTAAACGGATTGACTCCCAGTGGTCTTCCTCCGCATGCACTCAAACTAAAGCTGAACTGCCTTATGATACTTCTAAGGAACATTGATCCAGCTAACGGTCTGTGTAACGGGACTAGGCTTGTTGTTAGAGGTTTTGAGAGGAACACCATTGATGCAGAAATCGTGATTGGACAACACGCTGGTAGGAGGGTCTTCCTTCCTCGAATACCTCTATGCCCGTCTGACAACGACATGTTTCCTTTCAAGTTTAAGAGGAAGCAATTTCCTATAAGGCTTAGCCTTGCTATGACAATTAACAAGGCTCAAGGGCAGACTATCCCAATTGTTGGTGTGTATCTACCTAATCCAGTGTTCTCTCATGGTCAACTCTATGTTGCTTTGTCTCGAGCCACCGCGAAGAGAAACATTAAAATACTTATTCAGAAGGAGAAGCCAAAGGATAAGGCCAAGAAGCAACTTAACAACCCGAAGAAGCGTAAAAGACCGACCGTGTCCTTGCTGGCCTCAATGAAGAACATCGTCTACAAGGAAGTACTTACAGGCTAAAGTCTGTTCTTATAAGACCTACTGGACTTATATATGCAATTTACTCTTCCGATGGTCAAGAATTGCTGTAATTCGGTTCTATGACATATTTTTTCATTTGGTATCTTGGTTGTTAGAGGTATACACCAATCAGTTCAAGTAATAACTGCATTTCAATAAATGTATGATGTGCTATGTGTAATCTGACATTGTACATGTCACACAGCGTAATGTGTAATGTGTAATACTAGAATCAGAAATAATGATTGGCTTCATGAAGATCTGCATCATGTTTAATTATTTTTTTACCTTTATCACTGTTATTTACTTTCCACTATCGCAATGTTTCTGGCAATGTACATGTCACACAGCGTACCGTGTTATTTGTAATCTGAGATTCTGAAATAACGTGTGGCTTCATATAGAGCATATTCCGAAATAATGTTTTAGTACATACAGGATTAGGTCATAACAATGTATTTTTAATGATCATACCTTTAAATGTCACATGAAAATAGAACATATCCTAACTTTTCTAACCATTTTCTGTTATTTGCTTGAGGAACAAGCAACATGAATATTTGTATTCAAGCTCCCAACAAAGTTACTACTGTTGTCACAGAAATATAGTTCTGTTGTATGTATACTTAATTTCCCAAGATGTAGATTTTATTCTTATCTTACATGTTATTTTTTTTCTTTTTCTGCTTGTGAAAAAACTCAGTTTAAAAAAATAGGTCCTCATTCTAAAGGAGTAACTTCTTGAACCAGCAGTAGATATTGTGTCGGGAAGGACGAGGAGCAGGAGCATTGGTTCAGATTTTCTCTGTTGGCCTTGTGTTTGTTTACCGATTATTGGCTTGACATGAAGATTGATCAGGTGTGTGGATGTCATGTGCATGTTCTTCTTAGTTTCAATACACTTTAATTGGATTATACTTCAAGTACTTCGAGTACTTGCTCTTGTAAACTGACAACTACGTTTTTGTTTGCATTTTAACCCTTGTTAGTATGTTTTCCGAGCTACATGGCATGTTGCAACGCTCTTCGGAGTCAAACCCTTGGGATGGTCCCTCAAACATGATGGGTCTAGCTATTACAAATTAACCAAGATCAGGAGGACTAAGAAAATACATGTTTGACACTATTTGAGATGGTCCCTCAAACAGCCACGCCGCCACACCTGCCGACCCCTGCGCAGCACACCCACCCCTGCGCTTGGCCGCCATGGCGGCGGCGGCCCGGCTCCAGCGCGCCGGCGGCCACGGCGGAGGCCCCGGAGGCGGTCGTCGGGGCGGGCGGCGCGAGGTGGGAGACGATGGGCGCGCGGGAGTACTACGACTACCGGCGGGCCATCTACGGCGACATCACGCACAAGGCCATCCTCGTCGACGCCGCCGGCACCATCCTCGCCCCCACCGAGTCCATGGCCCAGGTCGTCCTACGCCCTTCCCCCATATACCGCAGCTCTAATTCATGTTCCTCTGTTTGTTCCACTCGATTCTGCTGGCCGTTCCCATGGTTGACGGAGGCTTGCATGTTTTCTATGCGGTGCACACGCTGAGACAATGCGTGGCGTTTGGATCGACCTGATCCATGCTCCCATAGCCCGTTCCGTTCATGTATGTTCGTAGATTCGGGTTGTGAGAACCTGGGCAGATTTGTTTCTGCTATTTATTTCTGGGTTGTGTGGATTTGTTTCTCCATGCATAACGAATTACTGATAAAAATCTCCCTTTCCTCTGTTAATTGGGTATGCATATGGTGGTTTGATTAATATGGCTTGTGTTCTAAATGTTAATTCAGGTGTACAGAACAGTAGGCGAAAAGTATGGGGTGAAGTACTCGGAGGACGAGATCTTGATGAGGACCTCGAGGCCTCGGAGAGCCCCTCCAAACAAGACGCGCACGGGAGCTCTGCCTTGATGGGGAAAGCAGCGGAGTTGGTGCAGTGGCGAATGTGGGCGGGGTCGGCCGTGGAGGGAGACTTGCTGGTCGGAGCAGTAGGAGCAAGAAGGTTGAGGCGGTTCAGGTTTGTCTCTATCTTCCTCCCCCCTCTCTTTCCCCCCTTGACTCATGGATGAGGTCGTTGATGCATGCAAGGAGTGGGTCGAACACGAATCGTAGCAAGAGCAAGGAACTGGACATGGTTCATGGTTTGCCTTTAGTTCCTCTCTCTCTCTCTCTCTCTAGATCTCTTGACATGGGTCTTTTTGTCCATATAATGAGCCATGAAGTTGTAAGTTCATGTTCTTTATATTTGTAGAGATATTTAACTGCATTAGTGAATGTTCTGGGTCTGATACAGTAGCTAAGCTTAGGTGATTCCTCGTGTTCTAGGTGGATCGCATAGAAAATAGAAATCCTAATTTCTGAAAATAGACTGAATCATGTATATATTTGCAGGGCAAGACAAGAACATTTAGTTGGATCCAGAGTATTGAGATTGCAGAGGACTCAACAAAGGGTCTGCACTTATTCTATAAATTCAGTATCACGTTAGTGCCTCTGTTTAGTGATTATATAGAACTACCTTTTGAACTTGCAGAAATTGAATGCATATAAGAATCGAGGACCTTTACAGTGGATGCATGATGATGATCATCCACCGAGCAGCACATCATCTTGGAAAAGCAGATGCGAATTTCTGCTAGGTTTGCTTCTCCGGTTGTCCCTCCCATCAACTCTCTCAGCTCCCAAACCATTAACCCCGTCATGGTTGTTCCTATATTTTCTTTTTGTTTTGTTTTTACCAATGCACTTTTCTTGACATGTTTTAGTGTGTTCCTTCCTACGGCCAGCTCGACCATTTGCTCCGCAGGGAGTTTTTAGCTCAGAAGGAGCAAATAATTTGAGAATGCATTGGTCTTTTCTGCAATCTGTTGTTCCTAAGTCATAACTTGTTCCTTTTCTTTTTCTTAGCTGCATGTTTTCATCCAAGTCAGAATTTTTATGTGCACTTGATAACTAACCATGCTTGTACAGAGACATATAATACAGCACATTCGTTCCATAGGTAGGTGTAGGGTTAACCAATAATAATTGCCTCCATTTTATTTTCTAAAACTTACATTCAAAATATGTCCCTTTAGGGGATCCCCTAGAGTGTACAACATACCAGTATGCAAGGACTAATCAGTAGTCTTGTATGCTTTTTTTTGTGCTTACATGTCTAAAATTTGTTAAGGTGGATGTCAAGCATGCTTTAGTTGTAGATTCCCTAAGTTCATTGTTTGATTGTCGTAAAGTGTCCATGTATAATAACTTTTGTGTGGTATAACCCTTCAGCTTATTAGTTGACCGTTTACATGTTCGAATAACCTTACCTCATGCTAAAGCCAAAAAGGTGGTCAGGTAGAGAGTCTCAACTCACCATTGGATCAAAACTATTTAGTAAGCTATTGTTCTCTATTTTCTCAGCGAATGAGCACAAATTCAGAAGGGTACACAAAAGAACCCATGTACAAAGTCTCTACTCTTTTACCAGGCTATCCACCGTCTACACAGCAGGATTCACAAAGGATGCTAGCAAAGTGATAAAATTTGGATGTTTTTGGAACTATAGCATCACAAGCCCAATAAGAGAAAAAGCAAACATCATGAAGAATGCATTAGGATAATGATTTTACCTTGGGGTTATACTCTGCATTGCGTGCCTGGAGAGCTATTGCTTCCAGTTCCAATTTACAGACCAGGTTGACCGTCGACACAATATTCTTGTCATCAGATCAGACACCCGAAAGCAGAGTATACCCAGGAGAAATCAGACCAGTAAATAGCTCTGGCTCATACTGTCAAGCAACCATATAAAATATCAGTTCCAAAACAAGGAAAGAGACAATTTCTTGGAAGGAAAGAAAAAAATATCATACATGATAAAATAGTGCTGACAGAACAGATTTCAACGTAGTAACTTACAGAGTTACACTTCAGAAAGCGTCGTGAGAATATGTGAGGCCCTGAAGCCTGATAGCCAGTTTCAAATAACGTCAGATCTCAGTGCTCCATTTTTAATGTGAAAAGGGTACTGATATGCTTTTATATACTAGAAAAGCTAGGTATGAGATGCCTCTGATATCTACGTACCACTGTGTAACTCTGGAGTGAGGCAATTGTAATCATATAGTAGATCACTACATTTTAGGCTTAGGGTGTGTTTCAGAGAGCTCCACCCCACCCTCGACTTCAGTTAACTTCCAAACTCCACTCTACTTCTAAAGTTCTAAACTCTCAAGCTACGTAAGCTCCAGATTCACATTACATGGAACGTTTTCGTTTTAGTACCAATTACCCTTATTTTTATTTATTTTTTACAGGTGGTTGCTCTAGGGCCTTCACTACTGCTATTTTCTGTTCTCTAAGAGACAAATTACGAAGCAAATCAAACAGTACAAATATATTAGAGGTTGTATTCATTAGTTCATGTATATCCAAAAATTAATAATTATCACCCTAAGAGAAATTAGTAGTTATAGCTATCAGCAAGAATTCATGAAACCAACGGAAATCAAATATCATGTAGGAGTATATTGTTTTCAGTTTTCTTGTCGAGCAACATTTATTAATAGTTCACCATGTGTCACTCAGTTGATTTGGTACTACACACTGGACCGCTTGAACGTCTGAACAAGCACGAGGATAGCTTTTGAGTGTGGACCAATTGTATGAATCAATTATTAAGTAATTGATGCTGCTTGAACTCTGAATAAAAATGCATAGACGCTCATGTAGCCTGAATTTTCCTCAGGTAATTCCCCCATTCATTCATTCAGATCCATTCAACATCAACCGAATTTAAGAACACAGATTATATACAACCTGAACGAACACCACAAAAAACAAAGAAATAGACAACCAAACAGTAATCAAGAATCCACCATGTCAGAATATGGAAACTCACCAGTAGTAGACTGCTTTGTAGTCTCACTGGAATAGCTCGAGCGGCATGAGGAAGGAGGCAGAGCTGTGGCTGGATGCAAATGAGAAGGGCGGCCGGGGAGATGAGGCCACCATGCGACGAGCAGGAGAGTCAGCAGCGCCACAGTCGAGCGCGGCGGCCGGGGAGTGGGGCATGCGGCCAGCGGGAGCAGCTGACCTGCGGCGGCGGCAGGCCGCGAGATGCGTGACAGCTTCTCCCACGACCAGCTCTAAGGGAGGTAGTGCCACCTAGATCCCGACAGCGAGCTCTTCCGCCCATCCAAGTCGAATCTGACTGCCGAGGATCGCGGATCTGCGAGCGCGTGGGCTCGATGCTTAGCAGTGGCGCGAGAGTGTTGGGAACGTAGCAGAATTTTAAAATTTTCTACGCATCACCAAGATCAATCTATGGAGTCATCTAGCAATGAGGGAGAGAGGAGTGCATCTACATACCCTTGTAGATCGCGCGCGGAAGCGTTCAAGCTAACGGGGTTGATGGAGTCGTACTCGACGTGATTCAAATCACCGATGACCTAGTGCCGAACGGACGGCACCTCCGCGTTCAACACACGTACGGTTAGGAAGACGTCTCCTCCTTCTTGATCCAGCAAGGGGGAAGGAGAGGTTGATGAAGATCCAGCAGCACGACGGCATGGTGGTGGATGCAGTAGGATCCCGGCAGGGCTTCGCCAAGCGCAAGCGGGGAGGAGAGGTGTTACGGAGGGAGAGGGAGGCGCCAAGAGAAAGGGGTGCGGCTGCCCTCCCTCCCCCCCTCTTTATATAGGGGCCTTGGGGAGCGCCGGCCCTAGGGAGATGGATCTCCAAGGGGGCGGCGGCCAAGGGTGGCTTCCCCCCCAAGCCAAGTGGGGGGCGCCCCCACCCCTGGGGTTTCCCAACCCTAGGCGCAGGGCAGGCCCAAGGGGGGCGCACCCAGCCCACTAGGGGCTGGTTCCCCACCCAATTCAGCCCATGGGGCCCTCCGGGATAGGTGGCCCCACCCGATGGACCCCCGGGACCCTTCCGGTGGTCCCGGTACAATACCGGTAACCCCCGAAACCTTCCCGATGGCCAAAACTTGACTTCCCATATATAAATCTTTACCTCCGGACTATTCCGGAACTCCTCGTGACGTCCGTGATCTCATCCGAGACTCCGAACAACTTCCGGGTTACTGCATACTAATATCTCTATAACCCTAGCGTCACCGAACCTTAAGTGTGTAGACCCTACGGGTTCGGGAGACATGCAGACATGACCGAGACGCCTCTCCGGTCAATAACCAACAGCGGGATCTGGATACCCATGTTGGCTCCCATATGCTCCACGATGATTTCATCGGATGAACCACGATGTCGAGGATTCAATCAATCCGTATACAATTTCCTTTGTCAATCGGTACGTTACTTGCCCGAGACTCGATCGTCGGTATCCCAATACCTCGTTCAATCTCGTTATCGGCAAGTCACTTTAATCGTGCCATAAAGCATGATCCCGTGATCAACCACTTGGTCACATTGAGCTCATTATGATGATGCATTACCGAGTGGGCCCAGAGATACCTCTCCGTCATACGGAGTGACAAATCCCAGTCTCGATTCGTGCCAACCCAACAGATACTTTCGGAGATACCTGTAATGTACCTTTATAGTCACCCAGTTACGTTGTGACGTTTGGCACACCCAAGGCACTCCTACGGTATCCGGGAGTTGCACAATCTCATGGTCTAAGGAAATGATACTTGACATTCAGAAAAGCTACAGCAAACGAACTACATGATCTTTGAGCTATGCTTAGGATTGGGTCTTGTCCATCACATCATTCTCCTAATGATGTGATCCCGTTATCAATGACATCCAATGTCCATAGTCAGGAAACCATGACTATCTTTTGATCAACGAGCTAGTCAACTAGAGGCTCACTAGGGACGTGTTGTGGTCTATGTATTCACACATGTATTACGATTTCCGGATAACACAATTATAGCATGAACAATAGACAATTATCATGAACAAAGAAATATAATAATAACCATTTTATTATTGCCTTTAGGGCATATTTCCAACAGAGAGGTCGTACGGCGGCGGAGGGATCGAACCGCCGGGTGACGGCGCCGAGAGAGCGTTCGGCGAGATGAGAGAGGAAGAGAGTGAGGCAGTGACAGGAGTCTGCGTGAGTTTGCTTTTTCTTTTTCTAGAAACTTTTTTAACATACTGTGCAGTAGCGCCGTATCCGAACCATCCCGTGCATCGCACGCAAACACATAAGCCGTCGTCAAACAAAGAAAAAAAATCTCTTCTGCATGCCGTGCATTCTGATGTTCATTTTGCACCCCTCGCTGCAGTCTACTACGACTATGCTTTGCAAGATTGTTGCGAGGCTTGCCTCTCTTTGCTCTCCTATGTACAGTACATGACTGCCAATTAGCATCATCATGTTATCGGTAGTAGGCCATCAATTTGCTTATTTATGCCAGTCAGTCCTATAAGCATCCATCACCACATAAATAACTTTTTAGGGCATGTACGTATTATCATATCATCAGTTCAAGCTCTCAAGGATGGCCTGATTTTGGCAGGTACCGTTGGCTGCCATAACGTAATTCTTGAAGCTGATTGTATGGAGTTGATTGACGTAATGGTCAATGGGGGTAATTTGCTAGGACTAGAAGCGGCCATCTATGAAGAATGTTCCTTCCTTAGTTGAAATTTTTCTTCTATTACTTTTAATCATTGTCATAGAGAGGCTAACACGGCAGCGGACATTTTAGCTAGCAAGGCGGGGTGCGATCGATCCATTGTTTGGCAATCGGAGCCTCCGGATTTCTTGTTGATGTTTTGGAAAACGATGCATCCATATTTGAGCCTGAAATATAAAACACCATGTTGGTGTATTGCCCTAAAAAAATATCATCAGTTTACTTGTGTTGTTTATATAATGATCAAATGTTAGGAGCACTTACCCAATTGTTTGAAACAATTGCCACTTTTTCCTACATAGCTAATGTATTACTTTGAACGGTATCTTTCTTTTAGAAAGAAAAGGGCACCATATTGTTTAGGATAACTACAATTATTTCATTGTATATCAAATTATTTCGAGAAAACGTTATCGCCTTTTTAAGAAACAATTGCCACATTTTGTTTACACAGCCACCGCACACAAAGATGGTGGTGTGCACATCTTCCTATGAGAACTTCCGAACATTTTTTTAGAATATTTTTTATATAACAGATTTCTTTGAACTGTTTTATATAACAGATTGGGGAGCCTGTGTATGTTTGCTATATTCCAGTTTCCTGCTGAAGCCCAAACTAAAGCATTGTAATATTTTTTTAAAGGTTATCCCACGAGGTACTTAATTTCACTGTGGTTATGATCATTTCATTTTTATTGGTTGTAACTAATTTGACTCACGCGTGATAGATTATGCCTGCGCCCTTGAAGCTACATTTATATGGTCACGTAAATCACTGGTTGGTATTCTAAAGATATTAACTTCGACATGTAAATCACAGGTTGGTATTTCAACGAGCCAGGACAGTTGAATACTTGAAAATCATTACTTGTATTATTTCTTTGTAATAACATCAAAGATAATGATCAGTGATAGTGTATTCATCTACCTAATTGCTTCATCCATTTTGCACGGTGAGTATTTTATAATGCATATTCTTACATATTGCACATAATAGCCTCATGCTAACGACATATATTGCTCGTGTGGGATAGTTACAATCTTTGTACACTTGCTTAAATACCATGTGAATTACGCCAAAGACAACATATCTAAGTTATACATGAATTTCTTAAGCGTGTCAAAGTAGATATGTTACATTACTTAGCTGAATCATTGTTTTCTATACTTTATACAAGTACAGCCTGTTATAACATTTTGGCCATCGCGGGTGGCCTAAATTTTGGGGAGCCTGAGCTGGTTGCATGGTTAGATTTTGCGGAGTCTATTGGGCGCCGCTTGGATGTATGAGTGACAAACACCGTGGGAATGAAGCTAAAGACAACTTTTCTGATATTGTTAAAGAATTTCTTAAGTGCATCATCTAGATATTGATAATTTTGTAATAGATGTTTAGATGAAACATCGCTCAGTTTGTTACATGGACATGTCGTTGGTCTTTCTTTTTGTTATCAATTTTCATTGCAAAATGGACTTCAATTGTTCAGTAATTGTGTTCGTGTTATATTGTTTATGCATGTGAAATTTAACATGTAACTCTTGTAAACTTTGTCAAGAGCCCGTGGCAACGCACGGGCACTCTACTAGTTGACGTAAGAGGGGAGAGGGAACCTTACGTTTCTTTTATTTAGATAGTAGAGATTGGACGGCGATAACGCACGTGCGTTTGACGAGGGATGACTCCACGAACAATTTCATTTGGCACCCCAGACCGAAGGCCACCTCATCGTTGGTCTTTTTTCTCTGAAAAACAGAAAAGAAAGCCCAATATAAGAAAAAAAATGAGAAAAGCCCAGATTTTTATTTCTGTGACAAATAAAAGCCCACTTTTTGATGTGCTACGAAAAAGAAAATATGGGCTTTTTGCTGTGACCAACAATTTTGCAATAAAACAATATAAAAGAAAACGTAAAAAATGCCATTGCAATAAAAGGTAAAATAAATAATTTGCCATGACAATAGAAACTAAGTTTAATTTGCCATGATAGACTAAAATAAATACTTTGACTTGTATGTAAAAGAAAATTTTGCCATGGCAGTATAGATAGTGTTGCCATGACAATAAATCTAAATTTTGCCATGGCAAAAATAAGTGTGAAGGTGCCATGGAAAATAAGAGTAGAAATTGCCATGGCAAGAAAAGTGAAAAATTGCAACATTCTTCGAATGAAGATATGACATGGCACTACCTTTTTTAATAAAAGTGTCATGTTCATGGAAACATTTTTAAAAACATTTTAAGTAGCCATCACTACAAAGTTTACACTATGAAAAAAGTTGCCATGAAGTTTACACTACGAAATTGCCATCATGGCAACATATGCAAAAAAAATTATGGAGAAAAAATGTTTCTGTAGACGCATTGAAAAATTTCAAAAATGGAGAAAACATCTGAAGTTGTAGTGATATCGTACATGTAATCACCATCGCAAAACAAATTACAGAGGATCAAAAACTTTTGCCATGGGCAAAACAAATTTGAAAGATCAAAACTTGTCGTGTTCTCAAACTAATTTGTAATTGCCATGGCAAACCATTCTTTGGATGGACTTGGCAAAAGACACAACGAACCTGGCAAAAAATGCTTCTAGTTGCCATGGCAAAAAATGCTTTTAGTTGCCATGGCAAAAAAACACATCTATAAAAAATACCAATTTTAGTTGCCATGGCAAGTTTGCCATGTTTTTGAACAATCTTAGGTTGCCGTGTTTTTGAACATCCTAAGTTGCCATGGCAAGTTTACCATGTTTTTGAACATCTTAATTAAGGCACTTTGTCATGTTTACCATGTTTTTAAACAACTTACTTAAGAGAAGTTTGCCATGTTTTTGAACATATTAATTTGCCATGTTTTTGAACATATTAATTTGCCATGTTTTTTGAACATCTTAATTTGCCATGGCAAGTTTGCCATGTTTTTGAACATATTAAGTTGACATGGCAAGTTTGCCATGTTTTTGAGTATATATAAACTTTGCCATGTTTCTGAAAATCTTATGTTGCCATGGCAAATGTTTTTAGATAAAAAGGTGCCACGGAAAATCACATGAATTTTGTCGTATAGAGCCTTATACAGTATAAATTTGCTAATCTTTATGAACAAGGACAGAGATGAAAATTACCATGAACTTTGCAAGTATCAACTACATTTTTGGCATGTTGCAAAAAGAAGAAGAAGAAAAATTCCATGCTCATGGCAGAAAAATAAACGAGCTAAAATTTCCATGGCAATTTTGGAGATAGTGAACTTGAGTGAAAAATTGCCATCACAGCAACAAAATCATCACTATATAACATGCCAAGGTACATAATGTGTGAAAGTGCCCATTGCAAAAAAAAAGAGACTATATTGCCAGGGTCCATGCACTAAATTTTCCGTGATGTATGGACTAGACTTGCCATCGTTGTATAGAAAAGAAAATTTTTTCCATATTGCAAAAGAAGAAGAAAATTTTGCCATGCTCATGGCAAAAAATATGGGCTAAATTGCCATGCTCATGGCAAAAAATATGTGCTAAATTGCCATGGCAATTTTGGAGATTGTGAACTTGGGTGAAATTGTCTTCTCAGCAACAAAATCATCACTACATAACATGACCAAAAAATGTGTGAAAGTGCCCACCATGGCAACAAGAAGAAGAATATATTGCCATGGCAATTTACAGATTGTAAATTAGGTTGGTAAGAAGAGAAGACTATATTTATCATCTCTAAAGCTATTACAGACACTACTACACACAAAAATGTGAAGTTGCCATGACTGATTGTTAGATGACATGCATTTACTGATAGAATTAACAACAATTTACAGTGAGACTATTCTAACAAAAGATTCTGTTGTGCCTCTACTGCGTCATGACATGGCAATTTACAAATGAACTGACGAGATTGAAGCGAAGGGGATGAGCAATATGCTACCTGCCGGAAGGGATCCAATGCCTTAGCAGTGCGTAGCCGCGGGTGGCCGAGCTCGAGGAGGCATGAAACATATCTAACAAAAGATAAGCTCCTCTCTGCGCTCATGCAGCTCCTTATACGTCGCCGGAGCCGCCGGAGCACGAGCGCTTGAGAGCGTTGTGCTCCCACTCCAGGAGCATCTTCCTCTCCTCTCTGTCAGGGCAGGCACGCACGAGCTCCTCCGCCCGCTGTCTCCGGGCATGCCGCCGGAGCATCCACCCACACGAGCTCCTTCGCCGTGTTACTGTAAAATAAAAAATCATGGCAACATTGACATGTTTTATGACAAGCTTATCTTAAAGTGACATGAACAGGTAATAAAATAAAAAATCATGGCAACATTGCCATGGATAAGAACCTAAAAGTAGAGCACGATTGGCCGTGCTACTGTTCTCAGAATTTGCCATGTACCGGTAATAAACCATTTTCAGAAAGTTGTCATGATGTTTGTAGCTGCACATGGCAAATTGGTATGGAAAATGAGGGATACACATGGCGGAACATGCTGTTTAGCTGTGAAAAAAGGGATTTGCACAAGAAAATGAAGACTAATATCGATGCCACACCCATATCCTTACTCACTGTATCAACAAGCTACTTGGAAAAACAAGAGAGGGGGTGCTCACCGGAGTAGGCTGTAGGCGGAGGAGACGTGGGGATGCGAGGGAAGGTGTAGGGTCCACACCTATGGCGGGCTCTTGCTGGCGCGTACGAGCATCTCCCTCCGACACACCCGAGCAACAACTCCGGCTTCACCAAGCGCGCGGCTGCTCTAACCACCATCGTCGACACGGCCGCGCATCGGGATGCCGTTGGCGAGACCTATCCATCGTCCACCACCACATGTCGAGGGGGTGGATGCAAACGGCCCGCATGAGCACCTCCGGCAGCTTCGTCCCACCGGAATCGCGGTACCACCACGGCGTGCGTGGGTTCCTCTTCTCGTCGTCGTCGACAAGGTCGCGGCATCGAGATCCGACTGCCGCGTGACGCGCGCGAGCCTCCGGCTCCGAGCCTCTGCCTCCGCCCATGCGCCGCTGAAAATCGCAGCCGGCAACAACGCCGGAGAACCGCCAGGGAAGAGAGAGGGAGGACTCGTCGCCGGGAACTGAGAGAGAGAGAAATGGGGGCGAGAAATGGGAACGAGTGGGCGTTGTGAAGGGAGACTGAGAGAGAAGAGACAGAAGCGTTCGTGACGGCGAGAAGTGCATCGCTGCACGCAGCGCATCTACAGCGCGCAGTGCGTTGCGATTCGTAGCAGCCAAACGTGCTACTTGAAGTATAGAGAAACGTTGGGGATCTATATGCTGCGTATTAATGTATTCGAATGACCACGCACTGACATGCGGCTGACAGAAGGAAGCTACGCAGTCCAGAGGACGATGTACGACCGTTGCATGGGTACTGGTTTTTACCATGATTACTTTAGGACCATGGACTTGGATCGATTACTCTCACACATCGCAGGAGAGTACTAATCAGTTGCAGCGTCTGTTTCCCACTACACATAACCAAATTAACATGGCGTACTACGTTTTTACCTCATTTTTGCTAGGCAACTAAACTGGAGCATTAGCGCCCATGCTGCACACTTCGTCCACGACTCCACGTCCCTTGCGCGGTCACCGCCACCGTTCCCATCGTACATCCCCGAGGACACGTCCTCTGTGTGCGTGCATGGCAAGGCCCCACCGCCGCCAGTGTTGACCATCAGGCCATGGCACACTGTAGTAAAAACAGAGCAAGGCCCGCAAAGTCAAAAGGAGACGCCTGTCCTTTGCGTCAATTCTGTACCTGCTCTGCAACCTGCATGCGCCAACCGCGGGGACACTGTATTGGCAAGTATGGACCGATCATCTTTTTGCATTTCAAAAGAGTTTAATGCGCAGATCATCTCGCCTGGACGTGCGGCTGGATAGTTGCGTTCAGCTGCCGCTGCGTCCAGACGTCCGCTCTCTCGTGACGGCTCGCTTATTTCGCGAACGTAATCGTGCGCTGACGTGGCTAACTCCGGCTGCTCCAAGATGCGTGCAAATGATCCGGTGGTTTAGAGCACGTTCGGGCTGAAATCCATAGAACCTGACGTTCGGCTCTTATCGATTCTGTTTATTTTTGCAAAACGCTTATCATCAGCCGAATGATAATCACCCATGCGTCTGTTGCCTCGGTTGTGCAACAGGCTCCCGCTATGGACCCACCACCACGCCTGTTGGAACGGCACGCCTTTGTCCACCTTATCCCTATCTCTCTCAATCTTTTCGTCCTGAATAAGCACCACAAGGGAGATGCTCGCCAGTGTCATGCGCGCACCCGTGCTCGCCACCGGCCCGCTCTAGAAGCCCACTTCCATCCCTCCTTTTTCTCTGTGCCGCCTCTCGTCAACAGTGCATGAGATCCGTGCGGCCCGGTCGTCATTCCAGCGACCCGTGGCACGTCGCACGGCTACTCCGTCGGTGTTGTTGATGTCTGGGGGGCCCTCCCTACTGGATTCGTCCCAGCCCTGAGTGGCATGTTTCTGAAACAAATATCTTGTTGCAATAGTAAACGGTGTTTCTAAAACAATGTTCTTGTTTCAAAGAGGGATCATACGCAGAGATGCTTTTTGCAACGTCAATCATCAAAGTTTTTGAAACAAAACTCTTGTTGCAATAGTCACTGATGTTTCTGAAAACAAAACTCTTGTTGCAATAGCCACCGTTGCTTTTGAAACAATACTCTTGTTGCAAAGAGGGGTCGTATGCTGAGCAATCTAGACCGGACGGTTTGCAATATGGAAGATCTTTTAAATAGATCCGCCGGTCGACACGTAGCACTGTAATAGACTGACTTTAATAAGGATGGAAGACTACTCGTATCAATAAGGAATTTCTTTTTTTCCGGGAGTCCATGCATTCGAAAAGAACTCACAAGTTAAGCATGCTCGGCTTGAAGTAATTTCAAGATGGGTGACCGACCGGAATGTTGCTCCCGGGTGTGCACGAGTGAAGACAAAAGTGCATAAAAAAATAGTATTAACCTGTGGGGCTAGTCTAGATCCCGCCAGGAGTAACGACCGCCGACGAGTATGTCTGATGTGTAACACCCGTGTGTTACTTAAGGATAATTAAAATGCATTAGAATTATACTTTGCTTAATATCAATCTTCTAGGAGCTCTGACATGCTAGTATTTGTTAATAGTTTTGGATTGATTAATATCTTACAATCCGTGCATGCTAATCAGTAGTAGACTTTTCTCTACATAAGCTAGCTTAAAAGATGGTGGAGTATTACATTTGCTTGAGCAACCTAGGTACACTGATGCATGACATGCACCACATCCATCGTCTGTACTCGATGCACCACATCCATCGTCTGTACTCGACGCAGTGTATGCATGTAGCATCCATCTAGTCACCCAGCTGCCGTAATACATGTACGAGTAGCCTGCCGACTAGCTTGGTTAGCTGCATTTCCTTCGCTGCATAGGCCAGCCAGCTCTTGTACTGCGTTGTACTACCGTCTAGGGCGGGAGATATTTTTGCATGCAGTGATGAGAAGGCTTGTTGCATGGCTACGTGTCTTTTCCTTGGGAGATAGAAAGTTCGTGTCATTCGCTCTGGTTAGAAACATATCCATGCATGAGCTAGTAGGTGCATCGAACCAGCCATTGGGTGAAGCAAAGGGGCATTAGCTTATCCTTTGGAGCGAGCAGGAGTTACGGCGGCAGCTGGACGGCGATTAATGCGTTCACAAGAAGCTACTCACTTTTTACCAGCATATAAGGCGACCAGGTGCTGTAGCATAGGGCCATCGACACATTAGTCAGAGTTGTCTGACGGAAGAAGAAACTGGAGCTCGCGCTGGTGTTCTCCATCGCAACCGCGTGATAGACGGGTACTGCTGTCAGGCAAGTAGCAGTTCCTCTGTTCATATTCCGTTGCTGTGCTTGGTCCTGCGACTTGCACACTGTTACACTGATTTAGAGATATACTGTTGCGAGTATTTCTTTTGCTAGCCACTGTATCGTGATATATGAGTTCTTCTGCAACTGTCCTCTGTTCGTTGGCCACGGTACTGTTGAAGAGAAACATGTTCCGGTGAGCAAGTAATGGTCATGATTATTAGGGCTTACGCGGAGACGTGAGGATTACTACATAAGTTTCATCATACCACTGACCTCCTTATTTCCATATTCACATATTGTCTATATTGGTGTCACGACCGCAAACGTATTGTAACTGGTCACAGTTCAGGTATGGGATTGTCTGAGTTCTCCGCTGGGGGCGACACTTGTTTCGAACAGGGTATCGGTGATGGATCGTTGGGAACGACCCATACTAGTAAGTCAAGTTGTCGTGCCTCAGGGGATCAAAGGGCTCTGCTCTTCTGGAACCCACATGGTTCTGGTCGAGGCTGTCGATGCCGGAGTACCCCTCTTAAGAGTGTAAAAGTGTGAATATTCACCCCTGTGAGTCCCGGGTAGGGAACCTTGCTGGTCACGTGTGATACCAATATTTTTCCTATACACCGCTATAAATATTTTCAGTATTTCCGTTGAACTCTGTTTAATATTATCTTTTAATTCAGCCTTTTGCACTACTTTATTTTCCGCCGCTAAATCTGTCCATTGTTGTCGTATCATTTCCTTGAAACTGAATTACACCGTTCTGATATCCATAACACTTTCTCCTTTTGTACCCTTGAATAAATGCTACTTGCTGGGTATGAATCATCATACTCACCCTTGCTTAATTTCTATTTTTGCAGCCCAAAGCGGTAATGATCCTGAGCATGGCTTTGAGCAGTAGGCGTAGCACGCGTCGGGAGGGAATAACTTGAAATATTTTAAAAGTTTATTTTCAGCAAGAGCTATGTATCCCTAGAATAAAGAATACATGCTTATTATGTGTATTATTGTGAAAAGTTTTAGTTTAGGCCTCACACACTTATAATCTTTTGTTTATAAACGTGTGGCGGCTGTTACGTCCGAACCATGTTTTGGGGCGTGACACGGCGCGTTACAAGTTGGTATCAGAACCGATCCTTGCGGTTACATGGATGTTTGAGGGTCAGGTGCGCGGTCATGTTGTGCATGACGTTTGTGACTCGTCATGACACACGGCATGATACATGTGCCAGACTGCTCGCACAGACGTAGTATGTGCCAAGAGGGAATTTTCGTGTGGGCGGACGAGGACGTTGGTTCCTCTGAGTAGGGATGTATGTGATAGTCTGCCTTAATAGGGATGATAGACTACTCATATCAATAAGCAATTTCTTTTTTTCTAGAAGCTCATTCGGAAAAACTCCCAAGTTAAGCATGTTCAGCTTGGAGTAATTTCAATATGGGTGACCAACCGAGAAATTGCTTCCGTGTGCGCATTAGTAAGAACAAAGTGACTAGAAAAGACTAATATTGATCTGTCGGGTCAGTCTAAATCCCACCAGAAATAACGACCGTCGGCGAGCATGTCCGGGGCGTTACAAGCACGCCCCTTTATTCTTACAAGCTAATTACACAAAACCAAAATGTTAGTGAAACCCATGACTTAACACAACATTCATGTTTTTAATGAAAAAGATCAGAGCTTCTGTATTAATATTTGACCGAGGTCCAAAATTGTTGCTTAAGCCCATTTGAATTGATAGGCCATCTGTAAGGGCCGGTGTGACAAAAAGAAAAAGTCACACTTGTTACCTTCCAGTCGTCCGCTTCGGTAATATAGGACCAGTTGGATCCCAAAAAATGGTCGTCCCTGACATCCTCGAGAAAACACGACAATTGAGGACTAAGGCCCACCCCAACATGTATCTAAACAACCTACCAAATCATTTTGAAATCTCAATTTTGGCCCAAATCCATTCAGCTTCCACTAAAAAACCAACAACGAAACAGTAACCTTGATTCTCCCTATCATGTGTCTAACATGGGACTGGTGGATGACGTTTACTATCTGTCGCACTCTACCACATGCAATCACATGGGGGAAACCAAGCGAATGAGCATAATGGGGTATCCCATTAAGGCTTTGTTCGGTTACACCTCCTCACAGGGGGATTGGGGTGGATTGGAGGAGGTTTTGACTTGTAGAGGATGTAATCCCTGCCAATCCCTGTCAAACCCCTCCATTTTCCCTGTCAACCGAACAGGCCCTAAGCGATAGCCAGTGTAGACAATGATTTGGTTTTGGGAACCTTCTAGAAGATATTGGTCTATTTTTTCTGTTGTTTACTTTTATGTATTTTTTCCTTTTAACAAATTTTTAAAAATTGAAAAAGTGTTCAGAATTTAGAAGAAAAACATAATTTGCAAAAAAACGAATTTTCCAAATTTTCATGTTTATAAAATATCCACAATTTCGTAAAATGTATGAATTTTTAAAAATGGTCAAAAATTCAAAAGATGTTCGTGTTTAAAATGTTCTCCTTTTCTAAATTATAATCTTTTCCCTTTTTAAAAATATAACAATAATCAAACATGATAAAAATATAAAAAAGGCAGAAAATAAAACAGACATGAAAAAGAAAAATCTTCGTACTTGAAATGGGCTAGCCCAGATGGCTCGACCTTGTGATTGCTCTCTTATCTGACGCATTTCCTATTCGGCGCTATAGGTGCTAGTTACAGACTATTCTGCTAACTGGCGCCCAAGCCCAATCCCCTGTTGTTTAAATTTTTTCTGGACCAGGTATTTTCTCCTTTTTATTTTTTGGGTTTTTTATTTCTTTTTTAGAAAAAATGTGAACTTTGTTTGTTCTTAAAATTCCTGATTTTTTTCAAAAACATATATTTTAAGGTTTTGATGGCGAACGGTCAACCGGTTTTTCAACCTTTTTTTCAAAACTGCCTCCTTCTTCAAATTCATGATTTTTTTCTTGCACAAATTATTGCAGTACAACAAGAATAGGGAACGAAGAAAAGCAAAGCTGGCAAGAGTGCGAGAGGGCGGAGAGAGAACCAGGCCGTGGTCCAAGACCTAGTCTAGCGAGCACCGATTTCTCTTTTCAGTGCCTGAAGCGCCGAATAGGAGGTCTCCTTATTTGATGTGGTACCAAATATGCACCCCCCCCACCTTCCCCCGTGCTATTGGGCCGGTCTAGTGCATGACTTCTTTCATTCCCCACTGTTTTGCCAAGATTTTATAAGGTTCTTCATTTGTTATTTATTTATTTCCTTTGTTCCGTGTTTTCTATCCTAGTTTTACTAATTTTCTTTTCTTTTTCCGGTGATAAAGCCGACACTTATAGAGATGTGGAGGTGACTGACTTAGGGTTTCCTATACCAGGGATGGGGATCGGGAGAGGTCGATGCGTGCGTCGTCAGCTTCGAGAAGAACAGAGAAAGGGAGGGTAATGAGGTGCTGGGGTTTAGGTTTTTTTTACAACAATTTAGGTTTTATTTTTTGACCAGCTAATCACACAAAACCGAAATGTTAGTGAAACCTGACAACTGAGCACAACATCTGGGTTTTTATTGTAAAAGCACAACTTTTGTACTCCCTCATATCCATATTACTTGTCACTGCTTTAGTAATATTTGACATAGATAAATTTGTTGTCGATAGGACGGGGACACCCGTGGCCGACATGGGAACAAATGTCACAGTCACACTTGCTAACTTCCGCTTCAATAACATGGGTCCGGTCAGATCCCAAATAATGGCCATCCACGACATCCTCCCGAAAATATGACAACCGATGACTAAGGCATAGACCAAAATGCTTCTAAACAACCCACCCAATCTCTACTATTGAAGGGTAATCCGTAGTCGTCCCATCGTTACCTCCCCTCGCCCATCGATTTTTCTCTCCCTCTTTGAGTCCACACAACAGAAAAAATCGGCGGCGGAGAAAAGAGAAAGAGCTGACCGATAGAAACATAAATAGACGCACGTCTTCCCCCCACGATCCCGTGCTCCTGAGTAACCTCTCTTCCCATGATGTTCGGTTTTCCTCACGCTAGTGTCGCTAGAGTTCCTCCATGGCCTCTGCGGTGCCTCCACTATGAATCACCACACACCACCAACACGCCCATTCCTCACTCTTTGATCCCATCCGCCTGCTCGTTCGGTGTGCGTCGTTGCTTCCGTCCTGAGTCTTTCCCCAACCCACCTTACCCCTCCTTGTCCATTATTACTCTGCGAACAACGAGGAGGACGCATCTGCCTCGCCCCTCCTCTGCTACTAACGCCACCACTGCTCGTTTCATGGGATGTTTGCATATATTTAATTGATTTTAGCACTTGCCTTGAGTGAACCATTATCTCATAACACCATGTAGAAAATGGTGAAGCTACTGAGCTGCTACCCAACCTGAGCTTGACTATATATTTTACCTAAAACCGGTTTGTTTTTGTCTGCGTGCTGTGTCTGATTACCTAACTTATGTTCAACTAGTAGAATGCCCGTGTGTTGCCACGGGCATTTGAAATACTTTGCTGGAGTTATATATAAATATAATGCAAGTTATATTTCAAAAGTATAGAAAAGCTAGCTAGTAACAATTGAGTAAAAATTTAAATCCACTTCACTTGCAATTTAAGTTGATAAAAAGGTAATTTGACGAGTATACATAAAGAGTGATGATCCAACCAATATTACGAATTAAGATCTATTTGATGTGCTTAACATATTCTCGAAAAATATCAAAGTGTTGTCTTTAGCTTCATTCACACGATATTCAGGGAAAGATAATAAAAACTTCTTTATCAACTCATAACAATCC
Source organism: Triticum aestivum (assembly GCF_018294505.1). Lineage (NCBI taxonomy): Eukaryota > Viridiplantae > Streptophyta > Magnoliopsida > Poales > Poaceae > Triticum > Triticum aestivum. The sequence goes on along the minus strand of NC_057806.1, from coordinate 34,831,063 downwards.
AAGCAATATATGTAGTTAGCACAAAGATCCCACGTGGAAGGTCTAAAAATGTGCAACGGAAAACACTCACCGTGTAAATGAGTGCTCTTACAAAAAAATGCATGTGCAAAATATTTTAAATTTCTTTCCACCCAAAGACTCTATGGTACGTCAAATTCTGCAATGAAAAGAACAAAAGTATTGATTGAAACGATGAACTACATAACATATTGCAGGTTTTAAAATTAAGATCTATCGATGAACAAAAGTATTTCGTTTCATCAGTCAAAATAATGTGGAATATAATGAAAAGGCAACATTTTTTGTATGTTGCATCCTCCGCCCAGAAATAACTGTCGCTCAAACGGATGTATTTATTTAAAAAATGATACACATGTTGGTTGATAGTAAAGCCATAAACATCAAAAATGACTATTTCAAATACAAAAAAGGCATATTTACGTAACAATAAATATATCTGGCCTTATTTTCATGCTTTTCGAGACTTCATGCTCGAGCATACTTGGGTACCCATCAAGAAGCCACCCTTCTCTCGCACATCAAGCTGTGATAGTCGTGAGATAACCATCCCAAATAGAGCATTTTTGAGCAAGACCAATAAGCACCCTCTCTCTCACCAGTTTAGTTTCACCTCACCTCACGCCACCTCCCTCCATGTTTGTTTTTTCTCTCTCCTACTAAAAACCAAATCGATACGCCTGACCAGTTCATGTTTTCTTGCTTTGGCAGGTCTCGATTTAATTCAGTCTCGTAAATATTAGGTAATTAAAAATTCAAAAATCGCATCATATATGTGAGATCACCTTCCTAAAAGAAGGGCAGCAGATTTTTTTCAATAACATTCCGAAAGTATTCATCTCACCACTTACCAAATGACAACGAAAATTAGAATTTCCAACTCAATTCACAAGTCTGTGCACATCTTGCGATCCCCGCACACAAAACCAACAAATAAACAATTGTGATCAAACAAAGAGGATCAAGGAAAACATATCCAGCACTCACAAAACTAAAGATGTGTTTTGTTGTAATAATATTATATGATGGAAAATTGGGGAAATTTACAAGATTAGTATATGATTTGAAAACATGGGATATTTACAAGATATAGTATACAGTTTGAAACAAGGGATATCTACAAGATATCGTAAACGAGACAAAACAGTAGTAGTCGCTCCAACAGTAAGGTTCAGAAAAAGGGCCGCCAATGGTTGATCGGTGTGTACTCACTGAGAACCTTTTATTCATGTTGTGGGAAGTATGCTCCTGATGCAGGAGAGTCCAAAGCAAGACAATACTCCATTTTCTCATAAGCATCTTCAAAGAAGTGAGTTGAAACTGGGTGTGTTCTCCCTTGAACACTATCCACAAGGTAATCTCCAAAATATCGTGCAGATAGGCTTGAATCAACAGTTGCGGACTTGAAGTTAAAGCAACAAGAAATAAATAAACAGATCTCATAATAATCGGTGCAACAAGGCACTGCAAATATGAAAATAAATAATAATAAAGTATAAGGGAATGGACACTACATCAGAACCACTTTCAGCTTTATTCATTGTTGATTATAGCATTTTTCAACAATACGCTTAAGAACAATGAACAAGAAGTCGCTCCGAAAGGGGCAAATCAGGATTAACCATGTGCTTCGTCTATCATTTAGGGAGAATCAAGACATTTTGTATAGCACATAAAGAAAGAATTACACATGCAAGTACATACTGAAATAGTGTGTTCATGTACTTCATCTAGTACAACATGAGTAACATCACTATTTCTTAGAAGGATAGCATTTCTATAGAACGGAAACTTATATCCAAGATTTATCCTAAAGGTAGAAAAATTTAAATGGTGCAAGCAAGTGCTACAACAAGTAACTAAGGCCCTGTTCAGATCCTCTCCGCTCCACAACTGCAGCACCCGGAGCGGAGGGAGCGCCAACACAATTGCAGGGAGTGGCTCAAACTGAGCTCCTCGCGCGGGCGGAGTTTCGGCACATTTTTGTATGTTAGTAAATTCAAATAAGATAACAGTGCATAAAAGTAATAAAAAATTGGTACTATTGCCAATCAACATCACATAAAGCTAAAAATTTCTAAGGTATTGGAAGCATTAGTGCAGAATTTTGGGGTTTAAATATAGCAGCTAATATTTTACAGGATATATCGAAATCTTTGGGCCATGTCATGCACAAAACAAACATGAATTAGTTGAGTTTTCTACAGAAAGTAACTATACTACTACTGAGCATGTATATTTGTCGATGGATTCATAATTCTTAATTCAGACATTATAGGCATGGATTCATGAAGACCACAGATGTCATATCATAGTAGAAATCAACACCATTAAAGGGCAGTTGTATGCTATTAAATTGAAGAGAAGTGCCTGTAGAGAAATCATCACGACATAACCGTGGAAGCTAGTGTCGGTGCTCATGGTGGAAATCAAGCAAGGGCTCCAGGTAATCATGTCGCGGAACAAAAATCGAAGACAAGTGTCTGTGGAGAAACTGTTATTCAACATCAGAGCCCACACTACAAGACTATGTGTATTATGGTCATGTATTGTTGGCCCAGGGCATTCAAACTGCTATCCTAGAGAATAGTTAATTGCCATGTGCGTTGCAATGGGGGCATACCTATTTCAGTAGCTCAACATCAATCACGTCTACCATATGCGTTTAAGGTCCTCGTGCACGATAAAACAGTTCTATTTTCTTCATATTCTTCTTTCAAGCACCCCCCCCCCCCCTCTCCTGTCCCCTTCCCCTCTATTCTCTAGTAATTGTGCACAAAAAATCAAGAGAAAATAATAAAGTATCTAAAGAAAAGAAGTTGTAACCTAAAAATTGTTTGCATCCATCCAACCAAAGAATTTAATTACATGTAGTACCTTACATAAAAACTTCATGATCCACCGAACCATCTACAAGATGCCAATCGCGATCGAGAAACTCCTTGAGGCACCATTCATGCACCCCCGGCCACCTACTCCTCCTCTAACACAATGATTCAGCCTTGAGGAACACGCAAGCCACCAGCCAGACCCAGGCGTCACTAAAGTACGTGCATTTCCCATGCCGTCAGATGTGTCGCCGGCCGCACAGCCATTGTCCCTGCCGCAGGCCACTGGCACCACTATGACTACCATTCCTTTGAGGTCCCCTCTCCCTAGTCGAGCTCCAAGAGATGACCACTGAAGTCGCCACCCAGCCACACCAAAAAAATTCTAAGTAACAAGTGTTACGATGGTGTCATGTTATTTTAGTAAAATGTTAGCCATACATATTTACGAGGAAATTTGTGTCCCTATCTGGAAAATGCCTATAAACAATAAATCAAAACTACTTCAGACTTGATGATTTGAACATACATGGAGAAAGGTTTAAGAGTTCAGCATCAGTAAATTTGTTTCTTCTTCTTCACATTCTCGGTAACAAATAGTAGATCTCAATGAGGTACTTCTTGTTCATGATGATCAGTTGTATTTTACATATGAAGGGAATTTACTTAGCCAATCATTAATGTAGTGAAAATGTAATAAATAAATAAATAAATAAAAACTTCAGTTTAGCGAAGGAATTATGAATAGTGCTGATTAGACATCATGCTCTTCCACGGTCTACTCAAAACAGAAAATAGTATTGGTAACCCACAATAGGATCCCTTCAATTAACGGTACCATTTCTCAAAAGTGAGCTTCCAAATTATCAATGAGAGCCTCGAGAGGAGATTGCAAGAAAATCGCATATTTGATCTCCAAACACTCCTGCTCAATAAGTTCATTCATCTGCTGATAACAGTAGGGCATGTAGTTGAGATACGGGCTCAATGTGCAGTCCATCAGATACTTGGGTAACATTGGTTTGCTATTCTTTGATTGAATATTCAGTAATTTTTTTGTCATTCAGACCTTCACTTCTTGATACCATGCTGATACACTCAGTATTTTTTTGTCATTCAGACCTTCACTTCTCAATCATCATAATCTGAACGATGCTGATACACTGTTATGCTGATAGTTTGAATGAATTCTACCCTTCCCACAAGTCTCCAAAGGCAACCTAAGCCACAACTGCTTATTGGCCAGGCCTTGCAAAGATCATACATACAACTCTACCAACGACAGATGATCTCATGAGAGGAGGAAGACGAAGAACACATGCCTGCAAGGGTACATGAGATGCCAAGACGATCTCGAGCGCCAGCTCCTAATCGAATCACGGATGGTGGTCTCAGATCGAGCAGGTGGACATGGAGACAGAAGGCAGCGTCTGGTCATGAAATCGAGGGAGGTGGACGGAGCCTCAAGTCACCATTGCCCAGACCGCGCTGAGACCACCATAAGCATTCGCTTCCGAAGCCCACGATTTGCGCGGCCTCGTACCACACTTCCTTTCGGTGGTCTCCCTCCCGCCTACCTCAACTTTAACAACCTTGTGTGGCCATCCATCTACACAGCAACCATGACAATGAGAAGGGGAGAAGAGGTGGCCTGTGAGGCTGCGACACAGTGTCCCAGTAGGAGGAGGTCCTTCGGGGAACTCCGGACGAGGAGGCCAACGAGCCACGACCGAGGGCGAAGATGAAAAGCATCGTGAGAAGGAAGGAGGGATCTTGTGTATGGATTTCGATTACCAATTACCAAATCCAGTTACGGTGATTGATCTCTATTGATTCGATTGAATCAACACTTACCATGAGGATGCGGTCAATAAAAGGAAACAAAAGACCGTCCAGGGGGCTTCGATCGGGGAGCCTCTATCGGTGGTGGAAGGCTGGGTACGAGCGAATGAAACGACGTACAGACTGAGCCATTGGGAGTAGAGATACGGCCTGGAATATAGTGGACATCTGCGAACATGCATGTAGCCTAGTTGTTGCTGCGTCCTAGTAGCACTCTAGGTCATGTGTTCGACTCCGGTGGGAGCGGCTTTAAACAGGCCTGCCAAAAATTAAATGGTTAAAAATATATAGTGGACGTTTTCAGCCTGTAAATGGCAACAAGATTCAAGAGGTCTCCAATCCCTTACTGACGTTAGTTTCCAAAACAATGGATATACGTTCAATTAATCAGTTGTTTTGAACACACAATATGTTTTACTAGTATCCCGACTCGTGGAAACCACATGCTTGAATTTAGAACCATGCCTGCAACTATTGTTTCTTTGGCTACACATGCTTGTTTTCTTTCTTTGCACAATTTTTGCAATTACTTGGTAGTGTTGCTGATTTGGGTATGTATGCAACATGCAAGTAGAACTCTTATACTTGACTCCAGCACCTCTTGATGGAAATAGATCGTCCTAATGTTTCCTATCCAATTTTTTACATACCTTTCGTCTATGTGTGATTATCCAGGAGTTAATACTTATATATACTAGTAGAGTGCCCGTGCGTTGCAATGGGCTCTTGAAATAGTTTGCAAGAGTTGCATGTTAAATTTCATATGTACAAACAATATAACACAAACACAATTATTGAATAATTGAAGTCTATTTTTGCAATGTAAATTGATAAAAAAAGAAAGATTGACAACATGTCCATGTAACAAACTGAGCAATGTTCCAACTAAACATCTATTACAAAACTATAAATATCTAGATGATGCTCTTAAGAAATTCTTTTATAATATCAGGAAAGTTGTCTTTAGCTTCATTTCCATGATGTTTTAGCAAGTATAATAAAAACTGCTTTCTCAATTCATACCTATCCTGCACAAACAATATATGTAGTTAGTATGAAAATTTCACGCTGATGGTCTTAAAACATGTAACGGACAATACTCACCGTACAAACCGGCTTCAGCAATTCTTTACCGTTCCACCAGAGCATAAAATGAAAAACAAAATAGCCAAACACATTCCTGCAAACTTTTAAATTAACAAAAATAAATATTTTTATTATGAATTCATTACACGTCTATAATCGTTGGAATACCAAACGAAAATAAACGTTGCCATTTAGATATATTCCAACCATGCAGCTTTATTTCGAGTGCTTCTTTGAAATCCCTTACAAACCTTTTTAATTTCAGTGCATGCGTCAAATTTTTATCCTCTGACGATTGTGATGTTTGAATAGGGTCCATAATATATAGACGACGTGCCTCTTTGTCGATGACGTACAAGATGTATCGGTCGATGGATGAATAGGGAAGATAAATCTACAAGTAGAGCTATAGAAACAACAATAAACCATGATAACAATAGACAAAATACTTTACTTACCATGTTGACCTCTAGTAGAATGCCTGTGCGTTGCCATGGGCTTTTTAGGTTTTTAGCAATGGAGATAGATTACGTTGTTGTATAAAACTCGGTGTAGTTTTGGCTCATTCCAATGAAATTAACCCGACCCTTGTCGAAGGATTCTTTTTGAACATCAACGTAATCTATCTCCATCTCTCTCATACCCCGCAAAAAAAGTATTATCATGTGCAACATACATACAAGGAAGAATAATTATTTGTATGCATCTCATCGTGTAAAACTGGATGACTTTTGAGTCCAGTCCCTCATAGTTACATCCGTCACTTTCTCAATCGACATTTTCAAAGCATCATCCGAAACCATCAACTTTTATTATCTCTGACCTACAAAGGTGAACATATAAAAATATAATAAAAAAAAGACAAAGCAGCATGTAGCATTGTCGTCACTTAGAAGGTGTGTCATCTCACTGCACCATTTCTTGCATCTTTTCTAAACTTCCCACATACTCTAAGAGATTATGGCGTATTGTACATCTGATTGAAAAAATGAGATGACTATCACTACCTCGAGAGATGATGGCGTATTGAATTAGTTGACTGCCCGTGCATTGGAACGGGTCATAAACATTTCAATGGTTTAACACAAATTGTGTCTACTGTATACCAGTGGTGCATCTGACTTGCAATCTTTCCTTCCACCACCTGTCATACATGCTTTTAATTTGAAGCACGTAACCATGCAGTTGTACCTAAAGATTTCTGAGGGAAAAAAGGATATGTAATAGGTCCTCGTTGTTATATACATGACCATAAGGTCAAAGCAACCCCAATATAATCTAACTTAAGCAAAATTGCATAAGAGCTCACAAGTGGACCTGAAGCTATGGTAAGTACAAAATTTAAAGGGTGTACATCTTGCACATCCTACAAGGAATAACAATATTAAGCAAAACCTGAAACAGTAGTTCAGTTCTCGGAAAAAGAAATTACTATTGCCTGAGTAGCTTCAACTTCAGGAGTAACTACCAAGGTTTACATTTTACTACATCCTTCTTAAATGCCAGTCTTTGCATAAAACCTTCAATAGAAAACTATCTTGCAGAAATCACATTCTTTATGAGAAACAGACCTCAAAATAGAAAATTTGTATCATAATAGAAATTGTAGATTTCCTTGATGGGAAACATACTAATGGTCAGATCCGCATCATCATCACAGTTTCAGCCTCTACCGCTACCCATCATTACTCATCTTGTGCAACCTCTCTTCTTTCTACTTTCACTCCCTTCTCTGGAGTTTGTCTTCAGCAGTAGTAGCATAAAAAGCAAGTCCAGCTCAATGCTGTCAGCAACCTAAAAAATGTTTCGGCTCTGATGGCATTTCCAGATGGCTTGGCAAGTTCTCATGCTCGTTTTAATCCAAGATACATTAAAAGTGCATCAGAATTCGTGGCAGAACAGCTGACAAATGTAGACGTCGTACCTCCAAAAGAAGCGGCGAATCCCCGACAAAAATCATAGACCGGACCATTTATAGACAATAGAGCTGGTAGGACATCTTTCAAAAACAAAAAATGTACAAACTTAACCATTGGCTCTTGGAGAAAGAATTGGATTGCATCATACTATTATTGAAGTAACAATGAGACCATATGCGAAAGGAGAAAAGAAAAGAAATATATATGAGCTCCTAGGAATAAATGGCAGAAGTTAAAATGAGCAATGGACATGCAAAAATAAAATGTACTGGTTGTGAAGAAGATGGGTGAACATGATGTATGTAGGTTAACAATCATTATTTCCTTGGTATCTTGAGAGCTTGGTTAAGAAAAATAAATATTCTCACCAACACAAGGGGCATCTAATCTACCTAGTTAAGTTCTTCACTTCTCTCTGGTTACTCTGGACCAAGAAAAGTTGGAAAGCTAGACTGCAATAGTATGATGTTCTGAGCAGTTTGAACCTGAAGCTAAACCTAAACCATGGCCGGAAGATTAATAGGGTGTTTAGTTTTAGGACAAGCTTATCCTTGCAATGTTACACATGAAAAGGGGGCCGGGACCCTCCTTGGTCCCGCCGACGCATGTAATGCAAAATCCTTCATAGAAAACTTAATCAATATCAGATGTGCATATTTTGCTATCTCAACCATTTACAACCGCTCAAATGATTCTCTATCTCAACCATTTACAATCCCTCAAATCATTCTCCATATTTCTGTTAAAGCTCATTTCTACCTCTTACGTCTGGTCGTGTTTTGACATCAAATGGGCACCCAACGGGCTCCTCAAATTCCAACCATCTGGATAGTCTGGATTCCCCAAAATCTAGTACATCTGTGGGGGAGAAATGTGGCTAAAGTAGATGGGCTTTTTATTGCTGATAATCATGAGTACAATATTACTGCTAACTACTTTAGATAATAAATTAGGGGTATTTTTTAGTAATTCTTGCACAAATACTTGAAGAACCCAAATATATATGAGGTTATAATGGACATTATACCTACCTAACCAAAACTAAAATACAATGAATAGCTTCTGAAGCATTACCTAAGGCATATGATCAGAGGTCATACCTGCATGACCTCATCGTCGCAGTAGATCACATCCGGGGAAACACCGTGTTTGGCGAGCAGCAAGGGCATAGAGTGCCCATGTCACTCTCGCTATCATTGACTACCTCACTATGCACAAGTATAGTCACATCACGAGTTAATATAAGAAGTACAACAACCTTTAGTTTCTCATTCTTCAACTCCTGAAGTGACATAAAGAAACCCAACATGCCAAAAAAATCATCTGAAAAGAAAACACAAACAAGATATACTATACACATTCTAGTGTATACCAAAATACATGGACAAACACATGCATCACAATCATGTAAACACAATTCTTCTGTTCTGATCTTATTCTATCTATATTTTAACATTTGAGAAATAAATTTGAAGATACTGTTGGGGAACGTAGTAGAAATTTAAAATTTTCTACGCATCACCAAGATCAATCTATGGAGTAATCTAGCAACGAAGGGAAGGAGAGTGCATCTACATACCCTTGTAGATCGCTAAGCGGAAGCGTTCAAGTGAACGGGGTTGATGGAGTCGTACTCGTCGTGATCCAAATCACCGATGATCCTAGTGCCGAACGGACGGCACCTCCGTGTTCAACACACGTACAGCCCGGTGATGTCTCCTACGCCTTGATCCAGCAAGGGGAGAAGGAGAGGTTGGGGAAGACTCCATCCAGCAGCAGCACGACGGCGTGGTGGTGGTGGAGGAGCGCGGGACTCCAGCAGGGCTTCGCCAAGCACTACGAGAGACGAGGGAGAGAGGTAGGGCTGCGCTAGGGAGAGGTCAAAACTCATGTGTTGGCAGCCCCAAAGACCTCAACTATATATAGGGGAGAGGGAGGGGGCTGCGCCTCCTCTAGGGTTCCCACTCCAAGGGGTGCGGCAGCCCCAAAGCCCATCTGGGCGGCGGCCAAGGGGGGGCAGAGGGGGAGACTTGCCCCCCAAGTAAGGTGGAGGCGCCCCCTCCCTAAACCCTAGGCCCCTTGGGCCCTTGTGGGGGGCGCACAAGCCCATCTGGGGCTGGTCCCCTCCCACACTTGGCCCATGCTGCCCTCTGGGGCCGGTGGCCCCACTTGGTGGACCCCCGGGACCCTCCCGGTGGTCCCGGTACATTACCGATAGCAACCGAAACCTTTCCGGTGACCAAAACAGGACTTCCCATATATAAATCTTTACCTCCGGACCATTCCGGAACTCCTCGTAATGTCCGGGATCTCATCCGGGACTCCGAACAACATTCGCTAACCACGTATATACTTTCCCTATAACCCTAGCGTCATCGAACCTTAAGTGTGTAGACCCTACGGGTTCGGGAGTCATGCAGACATGGCCGAGACAACTCTCCGGTCAATAACCAACAGCGGGATCTGGATACCCATGTTGGCTCCCACATGCTCCACGATGATCTCATCGGATGAACCACGATGTCAAGGACTTAATCAATCCCGTATACAATTCCCTTTGTCTATCGGTACGATACTTGCCCGAGATTCGATCGTCGGTATCCCGATACCTTGTTCAATCCCGTTACCGGCAAGTCTCTTTACTCGTTCTGTAACACATCATCTCGTGATCAACTCCTTGATCACATTGTGCACATTATGATGATGTCCTACCGAGTGGGCCCAGAGATACCTCTCCGTTTACACGGAGTGACAAATCCCAGTCTCGATTCGTGCCAACCCAACAGACACTTTCGGAGATACCTGTAGTGTACCTTTATAGCCACCCAGATACGTTGTGACATTTGGCACACCCAAAGCACTCCTACGGTATCCGGGAGTTGCACAATCTCATGGTCTAAGGAAATGATACTTGACATTAGAAAAGCTTTAGCATACGAACTACATGATCTTGTGCTAGGCTTAGGATTGGGTCTTGTCCATCACATCATTCTCATAATGATGTGATGTCGTTATCAACGACATCCAATGTCCATGGTCAGGAAACAGTAACCATCTATTGATCAACGAGATAGTCAACTAGAGGCTTACTAGGGACATGGTGTTGTCTATGTATCCACACATGTATCTGAGTTTCCTATCAATACAATTCTAGCATGGATAATAAACGATTATCATGAACAAGGAAATATAATAATAACCAATTTATTATTGCCTCTAGGGCATATTTCCAACAGTCTCCCACTTGCACTAGAGTCAATAATCCAGTTCACATCGATATGTGATTAACACTCAAGGTCACATCCCCATGTGACTAGCACCCAAAGAGTTCTGGGTTTGATCATGTTATGCTTGTTAGAGAGGTTTCAGTCAACGGGTCTGCAACATTCAGATCCGTATGTACTTAGCAAATTTCTATGTCATCTTGTAGATGCAACTACTACGCTATATTTGGAGCCATTTCAAATAATTGTTCTACTTGGAGCTATTCTAAATTGTTGCTCCATTATACGTATCCGGTATCTCTACTCAGAGCTATCTGGATAGGTGTTAAGCTTGCATCGACGTAACTCTTTATGTCGAACTCTTTATCACCTCCATAACCAAGAAACATATCCTTATTCCTCTAAGGATAATTTAGACCGCTATCTGGTGATCTACTCCTAGATTAACTTTGTACCCTCTTGCCAGATATGTGGCAAGGCACACATCAGGTGCGGTACTCAGCATGGCATACCGTATAGAGCCTATGACAAAAGCATAGGGGACGACCTTCGTCCTTCTTCTTTCTTCAGCCGTGGTCGAGCTTTAAGTCTTAACTTCATACCTTACAACTCAGGCAAGAACTCCTTATTTGACTGATCCATCTTAAACACCTTCAAGATCATGTCAAGGTATGTGCTCATTTGAAAGTACCATTAAGCGTTTTGATCTATCCTTATAGATCTTGATGCTCAATGTTCAAGTAGCTTAATCCAGGCTTTCCATTGAAAAACACTTTCCAAATAACCCTATATGCTTTCCAGAAATTCTACGTCATTTCTGATCAACAATATGTCAACAACATATACTCATCAGAAATTCTATAGTGCTCCCACTCACTTCTTTGGAAATACAAGTTTCTCATAAATTTTGTATACACCCAAAAACTTTGATCATCTCATCAAAGCATACATTCCAACTCCGAGATGCTTACTCCAGTCCTTAGAAGGATTGCTGGAGCTTTGCATACTTTTTAGCATCTTTCAGGATTGACAAAACCTTCCGGTTGTATCACATACAACCTTTCCTCAAGAAAATCGTCGAGGAAACAATGTTTTGACATCCTATCTGCAAGATTTCATAAATAATGCAGTAATCGCTAATATAATTCCAACAGACTCTTAGCATCGCTACGAGTGAGAAAGTCTCATCGTAGTCAACTCCTTGAACTTGTCGGAAAGCATCTTAACGACAAGTCGAGCTTTCTTAATGGTGATACTTACCATCATTGTCCGTCTTCCTTTTAAAATCCATATGTACCTAACAGCCTTACGACCATCAAGTAGTTCTTCCAAAGTCTACACTTTGTTTTCATATATGGATCCTCTCTCGGATTATATGGCCTCGAGCCATTTTGGAATCCAGGCCCACCATCGCTTCTCCATAGCTCGTAGGTTCATTGTTGTCTAGCAACATGACTTCCAAGACAGGATTACGTACCACTCTGAAGTAGTACGCATCCTTGTCATCCCACAAGGTTTGGTAGTGACTTGATCTGAAGTTTCATGATCACTATCATAAGCTTCCACTTCAATTGGTGTAGGTGCCACAGGAACAACTCCCTGTGCCCTGCCACACACTAGTTGAAGAGACGGTTCAATAACCTCATCAAGTCTCCACCATCCTCCCACTCAATTCTTTCGAGAGAAACTTTTCCTCGAGAAAGGACCCAATTCTAGAAACAATCCCTTATTACTTTCGGATCTGAGATAGGAGGTATACCCAACTATTTTGGGTGTCCTATGAAGATCCATTTATCCGCTTTGGGTTCGAGCTTATCAGCCTGAAACTTTTTCACATAAGCGTTGCAGCCCCAAACTTTTAAGAAATGACAGCTTAGGTTTCTCTAAACCATAGTTCATACGATGTCATCTCATCGGAATTACGTGGTGCCCTATTTAAAGTGAATGTGGTTGTCTCTAATGCCTAACCCATAAACTATCGTGGTAATTCGATAAGAGACATCATGGTATGCATCATATCCAATAGGGTGCAGTTATGATGTTTGGACACACCATCACACTATGGTGTTCCAGGCTATATTAGTTGTGAAACAATTTCCACAATGTCTTAATTCTGTGCCAAACTCGTAATTCAGATATTCATCTCTATGATCATATCATAGATATTTTATCCTCTTGTCACGACGATCTTTCAACTTCACCCTGAAATTACTTGAACCTTTCAATAATTCAGACTCGTGATTCATCAAGTAAATGTACTCAACTTCTACTCAAATCATCTATGAAGTAAGAACATAATGATATCCACTACACGCCTCAGCACTCATTGAACTGCACACATCAAAATGTATTACTTCCAACAAGTTGCTTTCTAGTTCCATTTTACTGAAAACGAGGCTTTCAGTCATCTTGCCCATGTGGTATGATTTGCATGTCTCAAGTGATTCAAAATCAAGTGAGTCCAAACGGTCCATTTGCATGGAGTTTCTTCATGCGTATACACCAATAGACATGGTTCGCATGTCTCAAACTTTTCAAAACGAGTGAGCCCAAAGATCCATCAACATGGAGCTTCTTTATGCGTTTTATACCGATATGACTTACGTGGCAGTGCCACAAGTAGGTGGTACTATCATTACTATCTTATATCTTTTGACATGAGCATGTGTATCACTACGATCGAGAATCAATAAACCATTCATTTTAGGTGCAAGACAATTGAAGGTATTATTCAAATAAACAGAGTAACCATTATTCTCCTTAAATGAATAACCGTATTGTGATAGACATAATCCAATCATGTATATGCTCAACGCAAACACCAATCTCGATGGTAGAGGGAGCGTGCGATGCTTGATCACATCAAGCTTGGAAAAACTTCCAACACATATTGCCAGCTCACCTTTAGCTAGTCTTCGTTTACTCCGCAGCCTTTTATTTCGAGTTTACTAACATTTAGCAGCCGAACCGGTATCTAATACCATGGTGCTACTAGGAGTACTATTAAAGTACACATTAACACAATGTATATCCAATATACTTCTATCGACCTTGCCAGCCTTCTCATCTACCAAGTATCTAGGGTAATTCTGCTCCAGTGGCTGTTCCCCTTATTACAGAAGCACTTAGTCTCGGGTTTGGGTTCAACCTTGGGTTTATTCACTAGAGCAGCAGCTGATTTGCCGTTTCATGAAGTATCCCTTCTTGCCCTTGCCCTTCTTGAAACTAGTGGTTTCACCAACCATCAACAATTGATGCTCCTTCTTGATTTCTACTTTTGTGGTGTCAAACATCGCGAATATCTCAAGGATCATCATATATGTCCCTGATATATCATAGTTCATCACGAAGCTCTAGCAGCTTGGTGGTAATGACTTCGGAGAAACATCACTATCTCATCTGGAAGATCAACTCCCACTCGATTCAAATGATTGTTGTACTCAGACAATCTGAGCACAAGCTCAATAATTGAGCTTTTCTCCCTTAGTTTGCAGGCTAAGAAAATCGTCGGAGGTCTTATACCTCTTGACGTGGGCACGAGCCTGAAATCCCAATTTCAGCCCTCGAAACATCTCATATGTTTCGCGACGTTTCAAAACGTCTTCGGTACCTCAACTCTAAACCATTTAACTGAACTATCACGTAGTTATCAAAATGTGTATGTCAGATGTTCGCAACATCCACAGACGACATTCGAGGCTCAGCACACTGAGCGGTGCATTAAGGACATAAGCCTTCTATGAAGCAATGAGGACAATCCTCAGTTTACGGACCTAGTCCGCATAATTGCTACTATCATCTTTCAACTAAATTTTCTCTAGGAACATATCTAAACAGTAGAACTAAAGCACGAGCTACAACATAATTTGCGAAGACCTTTTGACTATGTTCAGGATAATTAAGTTCATCTTATGAACTCCCACTCAGATAGACATCCCTCTAGTCATCTAAGTGATTACATGATCCGAGTCAACTAGGCCATGTCCGATCATCACGTGAGATGGACTAGTCATCATCGGTGAACATCTTCATGTTGATCGTATCTACCATATGACTGATGCTCGACCTTTCGGTCCTCCGTGTTCCGAGGCCATGTCTGTACATGCTAGGCTCGTCAAGTCAACCTAAGTGTTTCGCATGTGTCCTGAGGCCATGTCTGTACATGCTAGGCTCGTCAACACCCGTTGTATTCGAACGTTAGAATCTATCACACCCGATCATCACGTGGTGCTTCGAAACAACGAACCTTTGCAACGGTGCACAGTTAGGGGGAACACTTTCTTGAAATTTTAATGAGGTATCATCTTATTTACTACCGTCGTTCTAAGTAAACAAGATGCAAAAACATGATAAACATCACATGCAATCAAATAATAGTGACATGATATGGCCAATATCATATAGCTCCTTTGATCTCCATCTTGGGGCTCCATGATCATCTTGTCACCGACATGACACCATGATCTCCATCATCATGATCTCCATCATCGTGTCTCCATGAAGTTGCTCGCCAACTATTACTTCTACTACTATGGCTAACATGTTTAGCAATAAAGTAAAGTAATTACATGACATTTATGTTGACACGCAGGTCATAAATAAATTAAGACAACTCCTATGGCTCCTGCGGTTGTCATACTCATCGATATGCAAGTCGTGATTCCTATTACAAGAACATGATCAATCTCATACATCACATATCATTCATCACATTCTTTTTGCCATATCACATCACATAACATACCCTGCAAAAACAAGTTAGACGTCCTCTAATTGTTGTTTGCATGTTTTTACGTGGCTGCTATAGGTTTCTAGCAAGAACGTTTCTTACCTACGCCAAAACCACAACGTGAATTGCCAATTTCTATTTACCCTTCATAAGGACCCTGTTCATCGAATCCGATCCGACTAAAGTGGGAGAGACAGACACCCGTCAGCCACCTTATGCAACTAGTGCATGTCAGTCGGTGGAACCGGTCTCACGTAAGCGTACGTGTAAGGTTGGTCCGGGCCGCTTCATCCCACGATGCCGCCGAATCAAGATAAGACTACTAATGGCAAGATAATTGACAATATCGACGCCCACAACTACTTTGTGTTCTACTCGTGCATAGTAACTACGCATAAACCTAGCTCATGATGCCACTGTTGGGGAACGTAGCAGAAATTCAAAATTTTCTACGCATCACCAAGATCAATCTATGGAGTAATCTAGCAACGAGGGGAAGGAGAGTGCATCTACATACCCTTGTAGATCGCTAAGAGGAAGCGTTCAAGTGAACAGGGTTGATGGAGTCATACTCATCGTGATCCAAATCACCGATGATCCTAGTGCCGAACGGACGGCACCTCCGTGTTCAACACATGTACAGCCCGGTGACGTCTCCTACGCCTTGATCCAGCAAGGGGAGAAGGAGAGGTTGGGGAAGACTCCATCCAGCAGCAGCACGACGGTGTGGTGGTGGTGGAGGAGCGCGGGACTCCAGCAGGGCTTCGCCAAGCACTACGAGAGACGAGGATGGAGAGAGGTAGGGCTGCGCCAGGGAGAGGTCAAAACTCATGTGTTGGCAGCCCCAAAGACCTCAACTATATATAGGGGAGAGGGAGGGAGCTGCGCCCCCTCTAGGGTTCTCACCCCAAGGGGTGCGGCAGCCCCAAAGCCCATCTGGGTGGCGGCCAAGGGGGGGGAGAGGGGGAGACTTGCCCCCCAAGTAAGGTGGAGGCGCCCCCTCCCTAAACCCTAGGCGCGTTGGGCCCTTGTGGGGGCGCACCAGCCCATCTGGGGCTGGTCCCCTCCCACACTTGGCCCATGCTACCCTCTGGGGCCGGTGGCCCCACTTGGTGGACCCCCGGGACCCTCCCGGTGGTCCCGGTACATTACCGATAGCAACCGAAACCTTTCCGGTGACCAAAACAGGACTTCCCATATATAAATCTTTACCTCCGGACCATTCCGGAACTCCTCGTGATGTCCGGGATCTCATCCGGGACTCCGAACAACATTCGGTAACCACGTATATACTTTCCCTATAACCCTAGCGTCATCGAACCTTAAGTGTGTAGACCCTACGGGTTCGGGAGTCATGCAGACATGGCCGAGACAACTCTCCGGTCAATAACCAACAACGGGATCTGGATACCCATGTTGGCTCCCACATGCTCCACGATGATCTCATCGGATGAACCACGTTGTCAAGGACTTAATCAATCCCATATACAATTCCCTTTGTCTATCGGTACGATACTTGCCCGAGATTCGATCGTCGGTATCCCGATACCTTGTTCAATCCCGTTACCGGCAAGTCTATTTACTCGTTCCGTAACACATCATCCCGTGATCAACTCCTTGATCACATTTTGCACATTATGATGATGTCCTACCGAGTGGGCCTAGAGATACCTCTCCGTTTACACGGAGTGACAAATCCCAGTCTCGATTCGTGCCAACCCAACAGACACTTTCGGAGATACTTGTAGTGTACCTTTATAGCCACCCAGTTACGTTGTGACGTTTGGCACACCCAAAGCACTCCTACGGTATCCGGGAGTTGCACAATCTCATGGTCTAAGGAAATGATACTTGACATTAGAAAAGCTTTAGCATATGAACTA
Organism: Triticum aestivum; assembly: GCF_018294505.1. Classification (NCBI taxonomy): domain Eukaryota; kingdom Viridiplantae; phylum Streptophyta; class Magnoliopsida; order Poales; family Poaceae; genus Triticum; species Triticum aestivum. The sequence continues at coordinate 34,813,534 of NC_057806.1, read as the reverse complement.
CATGATCTTGTGCTAGGCTTAGGATTGGGTCTTGTCCATCACATCATTCTCATAATGATGTGATCTCGTTATCAACGACATCCAATGTCCATGGTCAGGAAACAGTAACCATCTATTGATCAACGAGCTAGTCAACTAGAGGCTTACTAGGGACATGGTGTTGTTTATGTATCCACACATGTATCTGAGTTTCCTATCAATACAATTCTAGCATGGATAATAAACGATTATCATGAACAAGGAAATATAATAATAACCAATTTATTATTGCCTCTAGGGCATATTTCTAACAGATACTACACCAATATGTACATGTATCGTTGTGATATCCATGTGGTTAAACATTTGAAACTTCCACAATCAATAGACGTGCTAATATACCTGGATTGTTCACATTAGTGCAATCTGAATATCTATCAATAAAAGTTACTCCCTCCGTCTCATAATATAAAACAATTTTGCAAGCTACACAGGGAGTATTATCTTATGTATTGTTATTTTCTTTAGTTTTGTTAACAATGCAACCAATCTTACATCACGCGAAGAATTATGAAGGACTAATAGATTAGAAAATGAGGATAATGCTAGTATGCTCTACGTTATCAAGAATTTTTGCCTCTTCAGCTTACATGAGCTTGAGGGCCCTAGTGTCATTGATCTCTTTTGCATATTCTTCCTGAAATAGCACAACAATATGGTAGACACAAAAAACTGAGCATTGTAAGTGCCTCTTATTCCTTCCATCAAGATATTAAGGACTGTTCAACTACTTGTGCACTGATGTACATATTTATCAGCATTACATCAGTTTTCGAACTGCTGGATGCCAATGACAACTACAATCTACTATGCCTTGCCATAAAAAGGAACACTATGAACGACACTTAGCAAGAACTATACCTAACCGAAGTGCTACTACACACTATACATCATAGTTGAACAGGCTTTCAGACTTTTTGTACTCAAAAGCATCCATTCTACTGGGTGAACATACTGCAGACGAAGAAAAGCAGTTTTTTTCAAGAGTTCATGGGAAGTTAATTGCATTACATTAGAATTAACCTAAAAACTGATATGTACTTTTCCATGATTTAGCTTCGAAATATGCAAGATCTTTCAATACAACATACATGTATAGACATAGATCTTCTAATGTACCAGTGTGGAATAGATCAATCACGACATGTTTGTTAAAAGGCCTACACTGGGCAATAGCCAACCATCGCGACATGTTCTTGTACAATCACAAAGTTGCAGGCATCTAAAAAATCACCAGAGTATGTAAGAGGCGAAACTGCACAAAAATAACATTAAAAATAATAATTCATTTGGTTCGATACTTACAACTGCTACATCACAAGCATCTCTTAGTGTGTCAGCTGAAAAAAATCCATCTTCCATCACGCATACAACAACAGTCAAAAGCCAAGCCAGATATTCTATTTCAAAATAGAGGCAAGCAAATAAATTTGTGCAAAAAAACGACCAATAGAGCCAAAGGCAAACCAAGGGAGGGACAAATAAATAGGATAGTACAGTCTATCTTCTATCAACAATACAGATAGAATATTTACAAATCAACAATAATCAGTTATATGAACATGTAGAACGAACAGTTAGCATTATGTTATGTACCGCTTAAGAACCGTGAAATAATTAATTTGGCTCGCCGCTTAGCACGGTTTCAGACAGAACGAACCCTAAAATCACTGCTTGTGAAGATTTATGCACAACTATGAGGTAAGTAAGGGTAGTATTGCCCCTAAAAAGGATAGTAATGATCTGCAAAAAACTGATTCAGCCAGCAAACAACCCAAAAATCAACTAAGTAGTTATCAGTTATCACACTGTTATGGCTACAGAGCAGCAAGCGTCTGAAGGACAAGGATAAGGCAGTCACTCTTGTCTAGCCAGTGATAGGACTCAATTCGCTAACAAGGTATATTAACAATATTTCCTCAAACATCAGTGTAGTTACCTCGATCTTCCTTACCTCTGCTTTTGGGTATTCTTAGGGGTTAATACCTATTCAACTTCTGTGGGTAAATCTTGTCACCGACGGCCCACCTGCAACTACTTTTGAGGATTTTTTCCATTATGCGGGCAGAAGAAAAATATATACATGGCCATTCCGCCAGTAGAGCTGAGGCGCGGTGGCTACACACAAACATTGCTACGGATCTCAGTGCAGTGCAGGATACTTAGCGGCGATTTAATAGATGATGCAGCATAGAACAAACATCTAGAAGGTTTAAATAAGATAACTGGCAATCTAACAAGAGTATTTTTTGCAGTTCATTCAGAACTCTACTTAGAACTATTGATATTAAGGTCTCCAGGACAAACTATAATTCATGTCAGCTACCTATCAAGAACAATCTATCCGTGAAATGAGAAGCACCTATATAGAACAACTATTTTTTTCATTGAGGCTATCACAGTACAAAAACTATGGGAAGAAATAGGAGCTTGCAGCTGACCAGAAAGCAGCAGCTTCACCGGGGAAATTAGTTGTGCACACGTGGGAAATCTGAAAATATGGACTGTTAGCAAACACTCTGAACAGAATAGCTTGTGTGAGCTTCACATTTATGGAAGTACATATGACATAATAAATAATTTTGCTACTAACTCTCCACAGGAGAAGATATTCATGAACCAGCTGCCCAAATCGAGACTGGATAAACAAGAAAGCATCCATAATCTAGAAAAATCAGATCAGATTAGATCGTACTGATAATCACGTTCGGGGAAAACAAGAATGCTTTTTCTTCTGAAGAAGGACCACCTCTCCTTTTTATGCAAGATAAAAAACCATCACAAATGTGCGAGTTCCATATTAATTAATCAACGCTCAAGATAATTAATTAAGGACCAGATGAACAATGAATAAAATCAAATGAAGGCGTGTGGATGGTACTTACGTAGATGCACATGCATGGATCCGATGTGGGAACGATCTAGCTGCTGGAGATGGGGGAAGACAATGGACAGGAAAACGTATTGGAGAGACGCGGGGACGACTCCTACGACCCCTTCTCCATCTCTCAGCCGCCTACAGGGCATGGTGCACTGCGCCGCAGCGGGGCGGGGCACGGATGATCGACCGAAGCAGTGGCGGGATCACAGTACTGTGGGGGAGGATGAACATGGCTTGGCCTGCTAAGGCAGCACAGCGGCCGACCGTCATGCGGGACGGGACAGAGGTTTTAAATTAATAAAGCCCCGATGGCAGAGTCATACCAATAAGTCTTACAGCACCCAAAAGCCACACCGGGCCACGACATGATTCGAGTGGAGATTAAGAAGCTACTGTCGCATTACAAGGCATCGCCCGTACAGAGCACGCAGGCTCGTCAAGCACTCAAAAGAGACCACGTATTACACCGTAGTCACGGCTCCCTAGCCGCCGCGTACACTTGCAGAATTCGCTGTTGGGCTGTCTTGATCAAATCAGCATCCTTGCGCCTCCCCAACGGACTCCACTGTTGCAAAGGAGATTGCATTTGAATATGATATTAGCCGGATGTGTTGGCAACGTCCCCTCGATTGTGAGTTTATTTCTAATTAGCCACAAGGACCAAAGGAGTGCCCCAACACAGATCCACACAACCCGCTTCGTTGAGCCTTGTAGCGCGCCTAATATGTGAATAAGTTCTGCTGCCGAGCGAGGGTCCCACTGGAACCCAGCCGCTGACCTCACTGCGCTCCATGCAAACTGTGCTAAGGGGCACCGGAAGAAAACGTGGTTCGCGTCCTCTGGCTCCCCGCACAACGCACACGGCCCATTGGCCGGCCCATTACGTTTGGCCACGTTCAAGGAAGTGGGTAGCTTATCGCGGAACATTTGCCAAAGAAATAATTTGATTTTCAGTGGCAACCGTGCACTCCAAAGCCCTGCAACCACAAGCTGCGACGACCCCAGGCACAGCTTTCGGTATAGAGACTTGACCGAGAACTTCCCGGAGCTGGTGAGCGCCCAGCTCACCGAGTCTGGTTGGTCCGAGAGCTCCACCCAATCTATCAACTGCCGCAGGGCCACTAGGCTGGCCTGCTCCTGCCCCTGAAGTTCACGTTCGAAATGAATCTCCGGAGGGGTCGACCGCAGCGCATCAGCCACCGACATGCCTGGATCCACGGCGATGTCATACAGATCACGTAATTCTTCCCATAGGGGGCGGGAACCTATCCAAAGATCTGTCTAGAAACGCGTTGATCGCCCATTTCCAATCGAGAACTTCGCCCCCAAGGCAAAGACCGACTTGATTGTCTGGAGATCATTCCAAAAAGGCGAGCCCCTATCCCTACCTTCAAAGAAATTCCCGTTCGGGAAGTACTTGGCCCTAAGGAGATCAACCCAGAGGCCGGAAGCCCCCTGGACAATTTTCCAAATCCACTTGCACATCATCGCGATGTTAAGCAGTCTAGAGTTGGTGATCCCAAGGCCCCCCAAGTCCTTGGGTCGACACACCCAAGCCCATTTAACCATATGGTATTTACGGTATGGGCTAGTTGTTGGGGAACGCAGTAATTTCAAAATTTTCCTACGCACACGCAAGATCATGGTGATGCATAGCAACGAGGGAAGAGTGTGATCTATGTACCCTTGTAGACCGACAACGGAAGCGTTTGGTTGATGTAGTCATACGTCTCCACGGCCCGACCGATCAAGCACCGAAACTACGCCACCTCCGAGTTCTAGCACACGTTCAGCTCGATGACGATCCCCGGACTCCGATCCAGCAAAGTGTCGGGGAAGAGTTCCGTCGGCACGACGGCGTGGTGACGATCTTGATGTACTAATGTCGCAGGGCTTCGCCTAAGCACCGCTACAATATTATCGAGGACTAAGGTGGAAGGGGGCACCGCACACGGCTAAGAATATGATCACGTGGATCAACTTGTGTGTCTATGGGGTGCCCCTGCCCCGTATATAAAGGAGTGGAGGAGGGGAGGGCCGGCCCTCTTTATGACGCGCCCTAGGGAAGTCCTACTCCCACCGGGAGTAGAATTCCCCCTTTCCTAGTCCAACTAGGAGTCCTTCCATGTAGTAGGAGTAGGAGACAAGGAAGGGGAAGGGAGAAGGGAAGGAAGGAGGGGGCGCAGCCCCTCCCCTAGTCCAATTCGGACTAGGCCTTGGGGGGCGCGCGCCCTGCCCTAGGCAGCCCCTCTCTCTTTCCCGTATGGCCCAATAAGGCCGAATACTTCTCCCGGCGAATTCCCGTAACTCTCCAGTACTCCGAAAAATACCCGAATCACTCGGAACCTTTCCGAAGTCCAAATATAGTCGTCCAATATATCGATCTTTACGTATCGACCATTTCGAGACTCCTTGTCATGTCCCCGATCTCATCCGGGACTCCGAACTCCTTTGGTACATGAAAACTCATAAACTCATAATATAACTGTCATTGAAACCTTAAGCGTGCGGACCCTACGGGTTCGAGAACAATGTAGACATGACCGAGACACGTCTCCGATCAATAACCAATAGCGGAACCTGGATGCTCATATTGGCTCCTACATATTCTACGAAGATCTTTATCGGTCAGACCGCATAACAACATACGTTGTTCCCTTTGTCATCGGTATGTTACTTGCCCGAGATTCGATCGTTGGTATCCAATACCTAGTTCAATCTCGTTACCGGCAAGTCTCTTTACTCGTTCCGTAATACATCATCTCGCAACTAACTCATTAGCTGCAATGCTTGCAAGGCTTAAGTGATGTGCATTACCGAGAGGGCCCAGAGATACCTCTCCGACAATCGGAGTGACAAATCCTAATCTCGAAATACGCCAACCCAACATGTACCTTCGGAGACACCTGTAGAGCTCCTTTATAATCACCCAGTTACGTTGTGACGTTTGGTAGCACACAAAGTGTTCGTCCGGCAAACAGGAGTTGCATAATCTCATAGTCATAGGAACATGTATAAGTCATGAAGAAAGCAATAGCAACATACTAAACGATCGGGTGCTAAGCTAATGGAATGGGTCATGTCAATCAGATCATTCATCTAATGATGTGATCCCGTTAATCAAATAACAACTCTTTGTCCATGGTTAGGAAACATAACCATCTTTGATTAACGAGCTAGTCAAGTAGAGGCATACTAGTGACACTCTGTTTGTCTATGTATTCACACATGTATTATGTTTCCGGTTAATACAATTCTAGCATGAATAATAAATATTTATCATGAAATAAATAATAACTTTATTATTGCCTCTAGGGCATATTTCCTTCAGTCTCCCACTTGCACTAGAGTCAATAATCTAGTTCACATCGCTATGTGATTAACACCAATAGTTCACATCTTTATGTGATTGGTTCACATCTCCATGTGACTAACACCCAAAGGGTTTACTAGATTCAATAATCTAGTTCACATCGCTATGTGATTAACACCCAAAGAGTGATCATGTTTTGCTTGTGAGAGAAATTTAGTCAACGGGCCTGCCAAATTTAGATCCATATGTATTTTGCAAAATTCTATGTCTACAATGCTATGCACGGAGCTACTCTAGCTAATTGCTCCCACTTTCAATATGTATCCAGATTGGGACTTAGAATCATCTGGATTAGTGTCAAAAACTTGCATCGACGTAACCCTTTTACGACGAACCTTTTTGTCACGTCCATAATCAAGAAACATATCCTTATTTTGCTAAGGATAATTCTGACCGCTGTCCAGTGATCTACTCCTAGATCACTATTGTACTCTCTTGCCAAATCAGTGCAGGGTATATAATAGATCTGGTACACAGCATGACATACTTTATAGAACCTATGGCCAAGGCATAGGGAATGACTTTCATTCTCTTTCTGTCTTCTGCCGTGGTCGGGCTTTGAGTCTTACTCAACTTCACACCTTGTAATACAGGCAAGAACTCTTTCTTTGACTGCTCCATTTTGAACTACTTTAAAATCTTGTCAAGATATGTACTCATTGAAAAAACTTATCAAGCGTCTTGATCTATCTCTATAGATCTTGATACTCAATATGTAAGCAGCTTCACCGAGGTCTTTCTTTGAAAAACTCCTTTCAAACACTCCTTTATGCTTTACAGAATAATTCTACATTATTTCTGATCAACAATATGTCATTCACATATACTTATCAGAAATGCTGTAGTGCTCCCACTCACTTTCTTGTAAATACAGGCTTCACCGCAAGTCTATATAAAACTATATGCTTTGATCAACTCATCAAAGCGTATATTCCAACTCCGAGATGCTTGCACCAGTCCACAGATGGATCGCTGGAGCTTGCACATTTTGTTAGCACCTTTCGGATTGACAAAACCTTCTGGTTGCATCATATACAACTCTTCTTTAATAAATCCATTAAGGAATGCAGTTTTGTTTATCCATTTGCCAGATTTCATAAAATGCGGCAATTACTAACATGATTCGGACAGACTCAAGCATAGATACGAGTGAGAAGCTCTCGTCGTAGTCAACACCTTGAACTTGTCGAAAACCTTTTGCGACAACTCTAGCTTTGTAGATAGTAACACTACTATCAGCGTCCGTCTTCCTCTTGAAGATCCATTTATTCTCAATTGCTTGCCGATCATCGGGCAAGTCAACCAAAGTCCAAACTGTGTTCTCATACATGGATCATATCTCAGATTTCATGGCCTCAAACCATTTCGCGGAATCTGGGCTCATCATCGCTTCCTCATAGTTCGTAGGTTCGTCATGGTCAAGTAACATGACCTCCAGAACAGGATTACCGTACCACTCTGGTGCGGATCTCACTCTGGTTTACCTACGAGATTCGGTAGTAACTTGATCTGAAGTTACATGATCATCATCATTAGCTTCCTCACTAATTGGTTAGTAGTCACAAGAACAGATGTTTGTGATGAACTACTTTCCAATAAGGGAGAAGGTACAATTACCTTATCAAGTTTTCTACTTTCCTCCCACTCACTTCTTTCGAGAGAAACTCCTTCTCTGGAAAGGATCCATTCTTAGCAACGAATGTCTTGCCTTCGGATCTATGATAGAAGGTGTACCCAACAGTTTCCTTTGGGTATCCTATGAAGACATATTTCTCCGATTTGGTTTTGAGCATATCAGGATGAAACCTTTTCATATAAGCATCACAATCCCAAATTTTAAGAAACGACAACTTTGGTTTCTTGCCAAACCACAGTTCAGATTGTGTCATCTCAATGGACTTAGATGGTGCCCTTTTAAACGTGAATGCAACTGTCTTTAATCTATAACCCCAAAACGATAGTGGTAAATCGGTAAGAAACATCATAGGTCACACCATATCTAATAAAGTACGGTTATGATGTTCGGACACACCATTACATTGTGGTGTTCCAGGTGGCGTGAGTAGTGAAACTATTTCACATTGTTTTTAACTGAAGGCCAAACTCGTAACTCAAATACTCTTCTCTACGATCAGATCATAGAAACTTTATTTTCTTGTTACGATGATTTTTCACTTCACTCTGAAATTCTTTGAACTTTTCAAATGTTTCAGGCTTATGTTTCATCAAGTAGATATACTCATATCTGCTCAAATCATCTGTGAAGATCAGAAAATAATGATACCTGTCGCGAGCCTCAATATTCATCGGACCACATACATCAATATGTATGATTTCCAACAAATCTGTTGCTCGCTCCATTGTTCCGAAAAACAGAGTCTTAGTCATCTTGCCCATGAGGCATGGTTCGCAAGTATCAAGTGATTCCAAAAGCCCATCAGCATGGAGTTTCTTCATGCGCTTTACACCAATATGACCTAAACGGCAGTGCCACAAATAAGTTTGCACTATCATTATTAACTTTGCATCTTTTGGTTTCAATATTATGTTTATGTGTATCACTACGATCGAGATCCAACGAACTATTTTCATTGGGTGTGTAACCACATAAGGTTTTATTCATGTAAACAGAACAACAATTTATTCTCTTACTTAAATGAATAACCGTATTACAATAAACATGATCAAATCATATTCATGCTCAACGCAAACACCAAATAAAACTTATTTAGGTTCAACACTAATCCCGAAAGTATAGGGAGTGTGCGATGATGATCATATCAATTTTGGAACCACTTCCAACACACATCGTTACTTCACCCTTGACTAGTCTCTGTTTAATCTGCAACTCCCGTTTCGAGTTACTAATCTTAGCAACTGAACTAGTATCAAATACTGAGGGGTTGCTATAAACACTAGTAAAGTACACATCAATAACATGTATATCAAATATACTTATGTTCACTTTGCCATCCTTTTTATCCACCAATTACTTGGGGTAGTTCTGCTTCCAGTGACCAGTCCCTTTGCAGTAGAAGCACTTAGTCTCAGGCTTAGGATCAGACTTGGGCTTCTTCACTTGAGCAGCAACTTGCTTGCCGTTCTTCTTGAAGTTCCCCTTCTTCCCTTTGCCCTTTTCTTGAAACTAGTCTTGTCAACCATCAACACTTGATGTTTTTCTTGATTTCTACCTTCGCTGATTTCAGCATCACGAAGAGCTTGGGAGTTGTTTCCGTTATCACTTGCATATTATAGTTCATCACGAAGTTCTACTAACTTGGTGATGGTGACTAGAGAATTCTGTCAATCACTATCTTATCTGGAAGATTAACTCCCACTTGATTCAAGCGATTGTAGTACCCAGACAATCTGAGCACATGCTCACTAGTTGAGCGATTCTCCTCCATCTTTTAGCTATAGAACTTGTTGGAGACTTCATATTTCTCAACTCAGGTATTTGCTTGAAATATTAACTTCAACTCCTGGAACATCTCATATGGTCCATAATGTTCAAAACGTCTTTGAAGTCCCGATTCTTAGCCATTAAGCATGATGCACTAAACTATCAAGTAGTCATCATATTGAGCTAGCCAAACGTTCATAACGTCTGCATCTGCTCCTGCAATAGGTCTGTCACCTAGCGGTACATCAAGGACATAATTCTTCTGTGCAGCAATGAGGATAAACCTCAGATCACGGATCCAATCCGCATCATTGCTACTAACATCTTTCAACACAATTTTCTCTAGGAACATATCAAAATAAACACAGCGAAGCAACAACACGAGCTATTGATCTACAACATAATTTGCAAAATACTACCAGGACTAAGTTCATGATAAATTTAAGTTCAATTTAATCATATTACTTAAGAACTCCCACTTAGATAGACATCCCTCTAATCCTCTAAGTGATCACGTGATCCAAATCAACTAAACCATGTCCGATCATCACGTGAGATGGAGTAGTTTCATTGGTGAACATAACTATGTTGATCATATCTACTATATGATTCAGGCTCGACCTTTCGGTCTCCATGTTCCGAGGCCATATCTGTATATGCTTGGCTCGTCAAGTATAACCTGAGTATTCCGCGTGTGCAACTGTTTTGCACCCGTTGTATTTGAACGTAGAGCCTATCACACCCGATCATCACGTGGTGTCTCAGCACGAAGAACTTTCGTAACGGTGCATACTCAGGGAGAACACTTCTTGATAATTAGTGAGAGATCATCTTATAATGCTACCGTCAATCAAAGCAAGATAAGATGCATTAAAGATAAACATCACATGCAATCAATATAAGTGATATGATATGGCCATCATCATCTTGTGCTTGTGATCTTCATCTTCGAAGCACCGTCGTGATCACCATCGTCACCGGCGCGACACCTTGATCTCCATCGTAGCATCATTGTCATCTCGCCAATCTTATGCTTCCACGACTATCGCTACCGCTTAGTGATAAAGTAAAGCATTACAGCGCGATTGCATTGCATACAATAAAGCGACAACCATGTGGCTCCTGCCAGTTGCCGATAACTCGATTACAAAACATGATCATCTCATACAATAAAATTTAGTATCATGTCTTGACCATATCACATCACAACATGCCCTGCAAAAACAAGTTAGACGTCCTCTACTTTGTTGTTGCAAGTTTTACGTGGCTGCTACGGGCTTAAGCAAGAACCAATCTTATCTACGCATCAAAACCACAACGATAGTTTGTCAAGTTGGTGCTGTTTTGACCTTCGCAAGGACCGGGCGTAGCCACACTCGGTTCAACTAAAGTTGGAGAAACTGTCACCCGCTAGTCACCTTTGTGCAAAGCACGTCGGGAGAACCGGTCTCGTGTAAGCGTACGCGTAATATCGGTCCGGGCCGCTTCATCCAACAATACCGCCGAACCAAAGTATGACATACTGGTAAGCAGTATGACTTATATCGCCCACGACTCACTTGTGTTCTACTCGTGCATATAACATCAACACATAAAACCTAGGCTCTAATACCACTGTTGGGGAACGTAGTAATTTCAAAAATTTCCTACGCGCATGCAAGATCATGGGGATGCATAGCAACGAGGGAGGAGTGTGATCTACATACCCTTGTAGACTGACAACGGAAGCGTTTTGGTTGATGTAGTCGTACGTCTCCACGGCCCGACCGATCAAGCACCGAAACTACGGCACCTCCGAGTTCTAGCACACGTTCAGCTCGATGACGATCCCCGGACTCCGATCCAGCAAAGTGTCGGGGAAGAGTTCTGTCAGCACGACGGCGTGGTGACGATCTTGATGTACTAATGTCGCAGGGCTTCGCCTAAGCACCGCTACAATATTATCGAGGACTAAGGTGGAAGGGGGCACCGCACACGGCTAAGAATATGATCACGTGGATCAACTTGTGTGTCTATGGGGTGCCCCCTGCCCCCGTATATAAAGGAGTGGAGGAGGGGAGGGCCGGCCCTCTCTATGGCGCGCCCTAGGGGAGTCCTACTCCCACCGGGAGTAGGATTCCCCCTTTCCTAGTCCAACTAGGAGTCCTTCCATGTAGTAGGAGTAGGAGACAAGGAAGGGGAAGGGAGAAGGGAAGGAAGGAGGGGGCGCAGCCCCTCCCCCTAGTCCAATTCGGACTAGGCCTTGGGGGGGCGCGCGGCCTGCCCTAGGCAGCCCCTCTCTCTTTTCCGTATGGCCCAATAAGGCCCAATACTTCTCCCGGCGAATTCCCGTAACTCTCCGGTACTCCGAAAAATACCCGAATCACTCGGAACCTTTCCGAAGTCCGAATATAGTCGTCCAATATATCGATCTTTACGTCTCGACCATTTCGAGACTCCTCGTCATGTCCCCGATCTCATCCGGAACTCCGAACTCCTTCGGTACATCAAAACTCATAAACTCATAATATAACTGTCATCGAAACCTTAAGCGTGCGGACCCTACGGGTTCGAGAACAATGTAGACATGACCGACACACGTCTCCGGTCAATAGCCAATAGCGGAACCTGGATGCTCATATTGGCTCCTACATATTCTACGAAGATCTTTATCGGTCAGACCGCATAACAACATACGTTGTTCCCTTTGTCATCGGTATGTTACTTGCCCGAGATTCGATCGTTGGTATCCAATACCTAGTTCAATCTCGTTACCGGCAAGTCTCTTTACTCGTTCCATAATACATCATCTCGCAACTAACTCATTAGCTGCAATGCTTGCAATGCTTAAGTGATGTGCATTACCGAGAGGGCCCAGAGATACCTCTCCGACAATCGGAGTGACAAATCCTAATCTTGAAATACGCCAACCCAACATGTACCTTCGGAGACACCTGTAGAGCTCCTTTATAATCACCCAGTTACGTTGTGACGTTTGGTAGCACACAAAGTGTTCCTCCGGCAAACGGGAGTTGCATAATCTCATAGTCATAGGAACATGTATAAGTCATGAAGAAAGCAATAGCAACATACTAAACGATCGGGTGCTAACCTAATGGAATGGGTCATGTCAATCAGATCATTCATCTAATGATGTGATCCCGTTAATCAAATAACAACTCTTTGTCCATGGTTAGGAAACATAACCATCTTTGATTAACGAGCTAGTCAAGTAGAGGCATACTAGTGACACTCTGTTTGTCTATGTATTCACACATGTATTATGTTTCCGGTTAATACAATTCTAGCATGAATAATAAACATTTATCATGAAATAAGGAAATAAATAATAACTTTATTATTGTCTCTAGGGCATATTTCCTTCACTAGTTCCCTCCCAAAAAAATTTAGAACGCGGTGTGTCAAACTTTTCATGCACCCCCTCTGCAAGCAAAAAAAGGCCCATAGCAAACATAGGCAGGGAAGAGAGGCTTGAGTTCGTGAGAACTAGTCGGGCCGCTTTTGAAAGGAATTTACCTCTCCAAGGGCACACCCTACCCCTCACCTTAGCACATAGAGGTTCCCAGTCCTCTATCGTCGGCCTTTTGGTGTCAACTGGAAGGCCTAGGTATGTCAGCGGGAATTTGCCCACCTTGCAGTTGAGCAGGTCAGCTATACGCCTACCCTCCTCCGGCTCAACCCCCATCGTGAGCACCTCACATTTATGGAAATTTATTTTGAGCCCCGACATGAGCTCAAAACAAATGAGAATCGCCTTGACCGACGCAATGTTGTGATGGTCTGGGCGAAACAGAAGCAGCGTGTCATCTGCATATTGCAGATGCGTCACTCCCCCTGGAATGAGGTGGCCTACCAACCCTTGGATATGGCAAGCTTCGGCTGCTTCCCGAAGCATTGTGGACAGAGCGTCCACAACAAAATTGAACAGGAGAGGGGACATCGGGTCCCCCTGCCTGAGACCGCGTTTGTTCCGGATGAAATGCCCTATTTCTTCGTTCACCGAAATGGCAGTTTGGCCTCCCGACACCAACTGCATAATACGGTGTACCCAAACCGCGGAAAAACCCCTGCCGATAAGCACCTGCCGCAAGAAATCCCAATTCACACGGTCGTATGCTTTTTCGAAATCAAGTTTCAGCAACACTACCGCTTCCTTAGTGCGCTTAAGTTCATGTACAATCTCTTGAAGGGCGAGCGGTCCCTCTAAAATGTTGCGGCCTCGGATGAAAGCAGATTGGTTGTGATTAATCGAGCGGTGTGCGATCAGTCCTAGTCTATTGGCACACGCTTTTGCACAAATTTTAAAAGGCACGTTAATGAGCGCGATCGGTCGGAATTGTCTAATATTGTCTGCCCCTTGGACCTTCGGGATGAGCGTTAAGACACCGTAATTGAGGCGCGAAATGTCAACCATCCCCCGCATGAAACCGTTGCAAATCTCGAAGATAGGGCCCCTAAGGATAGGCCAAAAGCGCTTGAACATCGCCACCGGCCACCCGTCTGGGCCCGGCGTCGTGTCCACTTTCATACCGAGAAGAGCGGCGTCGATCTCTTCTGGCAGGAACGCGAGCCCCAGCGCGTCGTTCTCACGGTCCAACACACGCTGCAAGTCCTCCGAAATGTCCGCGCAGAGGCCTGCCCCCTGGGCCTCGCACGTGCCCATCAAACTGATGTAGAACTCGTATATGTGTCGGGAGATGTCCTCCTGTCGCAACAGAAGCCCCTGCTCTGATTGCAACCTTAGGATGGAACACTTCCGACGACGCCCATTAGCATAAGCCTGGAAATACTTAGTGTTGGCGTCGCCCTTCAAAACCCACTTCAGACCACTTCGTCTATGCCAGTATTCTTCCTCCGTGCGAAGTGAAGCTTCGACCTGACCCTCCAGATCATAACGGTGAGCCCATTCCTGCTCCGAAAAGGCCCTAGCATCGGCCATTGCATCTATCCTTGCGATTTCCGCAAGGATCGCGGCACGTCGCTCTTTGTCACTCCTCCCTAGGTTTGCGCCCCATCCCTTGAGGCTAGCCCTGAGCCGACCGCCAGCCGCGTTCCAAAACTCCATCGGGCCCCTCTGGGGCCCTATCGAATTAACACACGTGCACCATTTCTCCTTGAAAATCTCCTCGAAGCCGGGAACTTCGAACCAGGCTGTTTCGAAGAAGAAGCGTGAGCTGCGCCGCATCCTCTCCTTCCCTGAGGAATAGACGAGCGGTACATGGTTAGAGCCTATGCGCGTCTCCGCGACCAATGTACAGAGAGGGAAGCCCATTTCCCACTCTGGTGACATGAACACCCTGTCCAGCACTGATCGCACCGGATCGAGTTGTTTGTTCGTCCAAGTGAACCTCACGCCCGACCTGGCCACCTCCCTTAGGGCCACGGAAGCAATGGCGGAGTTAAACATGGCCACCCTAGGCCAGTTTATATTGCCGTTGTTCTTGTCAGCTCCCGATCGGATAAGGTTGAAATCTCCACCCACCAGAACAGGGAGCGCGGCAGCGGTCACCGTGGTGACTTTGGCCTGGAGTTCCGCCAAGAACTCCGCCGAACGAGAATGATCGGCCGGTCCATATACTTGTATGACCACTAGCTCGCGAAGCGAGGCCCGAATACGAAAATGTGCCGCGATAAAGAACGAACCTACGTCCCAGGCAATAATATCGTACAGGGCTCGGCTCAAGCCCAGCAGCATGCCACCCGAGTGCCCTACAGCAGGTACATGCTGCCACTCGAAACGCTCCAAAGGGTCGATCGCAAGCAATTCGTGGAAACGAAAATCCACCTTAATCGTCTCTTGGAGCCCTACGATATCTACGTCTTCTTTGCGCATGTATTATTTCAGTTGGGTGCGCCGTCCTACGTGGCCGAAACCGCGAATATTCCAGAACAAGGCTCGCATCTAAATCACGCGATTCCGAAGCCGGACACCCCTGGAGGTGACCGCTTTTGCCACTCGCCTTGTCTTGCCCCTGCAAGGCGTGGGAGATGGGGCAACCCCTGTTGCCTGTCCCCCCTCTTCGGGCACAGAGATCACCGCGGAGTCCCCTCCCTCGAGAACCCGGGGTCTCTGCTCAGCACGCTCTGCAGCAGCAGTCGCGAGCGCAGCCTGCGCTAACTCCTTAGCGCGTACAAGCGAGATTAACTCTCTAGCCCCTCCTACACAGGTGGGATCCACACCGCTCGCATCTAACACCTCATGCAAATGATCGTCCGAGAAATCGTCAAGAACCGTAAACCGGGGGGGTGGATTACCTGAGATCTCCATGTTCTTCTGGGCTTGGAGGAGTTGCGCCCGCTGCAGTGACGGCATGTTGCCCTTGGCCCCCCTGGATCGCGAGCTGGAGCGCACCGGCGCCGCTGGCACCGTCTTGGTGCGCTTGGCCTTCGAGAGCATCACCGTCTTGGAGGCGTCCTGCAACAGTTGGTCCACTGGAGGAGGCGCCCTCGGGGCCGCCAGCGCCATGACTGACTGCCTTGGAGTGACAGGCGCCCCCAGCATCTCCATCACGCGCACCACCTCCACGCTGACCTTGCGCAGTGCCGTCTTCTTCATGGGCTTCACCGAGCCGCTAAGGGTGGAGCCGCGGCCACCAGAAGCAGGAGACCCAGCCGGGCGGGGGCGCGAGGGAGATGGGGAGAGGCCGTGCGGGGACAGACCTCCACCCGCACCCGCGGCCGCCATGGGGGGAGAGGAGACCGATCCCAGGTTGGAGCCATATTGGTTGGGGATCGAGATCATGATCCCAACCGATCCCCCTGCCTCAGCCGCCCTCGCCGTCATTGCCCCATCCACCTGAGCAACAGGGCCCGCCGCGGAGATCCCAAGCTTATCCCACGCCGTCGTGTCGATGGAATCGTCCTCCTCCATGCTTGCATCCTGCTCGTGATCCTTGTCCTTTTGCTTGTCCTTGTCCTGCTCATCGGGCCCGCGGCCACTGGAAGGAGGCGGAGGAGGTGGGAGGGCAGGGGCTGCCGGGCGGGACTCCAGCTCCGGCTTGAGCTTGATGTTGTACCCTTCTCCGTTGAACCAGATCTGCACGGAGCCCCTGAGCTTGGCCGGCACACGACACGCGAACCGCATGCGCACCGGGCCGGAGCGAATCAGGGACAGATCATCCACCACGAGGGGCCGCCCGATCATGGTCGTGGCCGCCATCAGGCGCTCCGCGCGCCGCTGCTTCGGGGGGATGCCCCACATCTTGACCCACACCTCCGGCATCGACAGCGCCTTGGGCTCGGCGAGGACCGCATCGCGAATGTTCGCCGTGATGTTGTTGATGGGGAGAAACAGCTTGCTGCTGCGCGTCGCCATCCTCAGCAAGGCCGGATCTGGGAACGCCACCGAGTAGCAGTCCACGTCGAATGGAGCCACCTGCCAATCCCACTCCTCCTCGAAGAGGTGGGGGAGCTCTGCCTCTAGGATTTCCTTCAACAGGACGCCGGGCGCAGCCGACACCAGCGCCGCGTTGACCCCCAACAGATCCGACGCCCCCGCGTCCGCCTCCTCTGGGTACGACAAGCAGAAGAAGCCCCCCCCCCCCCCCCCCCCCCCCCCACCCCCACGCGCGCGAAGGCGTGGCCCATGGTCTAGAGCACCAACTGCTTGCCACGCGACGCATGACCCTCCGTGCTGCAGAGCACGCACAATTGCTGGAAGGCGCACTCGTTCTGGTAGTGGCCCGTGCGCCCGCATCGGAAGCACTCCGGCCCCGCCGACTCCTCGACGGGGATTGGCTCCGCAACCGTACCTTTGGAGGAGGAGGGCTTGGAGGCCCCCTTCATCGCCAGCTTGTGCTTCTTCATCTTCGGCTTGTTGAATGGGTCACCCACGCGGTCGCCGTAATGGGGATGGAGCGATTCCTTGCGCTTGAGCTCCAGCCCCTTCTTCTTGTATTCCTCCTTCCTTTTATTCTTGTGCTCCTGCTCCTTGAGCCACCAGGCAGGGGGAGGCCCTCAGCCACCCTCCTCACCGGCGCGCTCCACCGCCCGCACCTTAGCTTGCTCGCGCAGATCTCGCTCACGCCGCCGTTCCGCCTCCGGATCCGGCTCCGCCCGCTTGTCCGCCCGCCGGTCTGCCTTGGATCCCATGGCGACGACCTCCGCAAAGGAGCGATCAAGGGGTGGAGGAGGGGGAAGTGGGGAGAGGGAGCGGGCGACACGACCGAAACGCCGCACCTCTGCGGGAGTGGCTGGAAACCCTAGAGCGCAGTCAGTGGCGCCCCGGCGGATCCAAAGCCACTTAAGTACTGGCCGCGCCACGGCAGAGACAGGCCTGGGCCGCACTGGACAGCCCACGACCGCTCGCGTCTCTTCCGCAACTGCCCCACCCCCTGGGCTACATACGGCACGGATGGGCCCGACCGGCCCGGAATCAAGGCCCAGTCCACCAGCCCACCCTCTCCAACCTCGCCAACCCTAGGCCAGGTCTCGAGCGGCTCCGCCGCCGCCCTCGGCCCCGCGACCGGCGCTTCCCCACGCGGTGAATCCGCCGTCAGGGTCAGCCCCGCAACCGACAAGGATGCGGCCGCCGCCACCACGGCCGGCACGACCTCGTCGTCCCTCCGCGCCGTGCGGGCACGCGGTGCCTCCGCCGCACGCAACGCCGGCGCCCGTCTCGACACCCCTGGTCTGCAGGTGCCCCGACCGCCTGGCGCGAAAGCACCGCGTCGCCCAGCTTTGAGAGAGCCCCCAAGCTCCTCCGCCAAGGGAACGAACTCGCCAAACGCCGGCCTCGACCCTGCACCACGCCGACCAGCGGAATCGCCACTGCCATCAGACTCCTCCACCTCCGAGACCTCGTCGTCACTTACCTCAGACAGCGCCCAGAACCGGCTCCCCTCCCAGCGCGGAGACGCCCCCGCGCCCAGAGCCACCGCCGGGACCTCGCGCGCCGGCCCCGACGACCTCACCTCCGACCAGCCCTCCGACTCACCTGACACACTGGGGCGAGGCGCGTCGCCCGCCCCGTCGCCTCCCGAGTCGCCAGACCGTACAGGAGCCGTTGGAGCCATCCCCACAGTACCAATTTCACCTACATCAATTTCATGCATATAACCCATGTCTGATCATACCACAGAGAAAGAGAGTACGACCAGCTAGTCCAGGCTGCAGCAGGGTACCAACTAGCATGGTCAATCTATCCAATTAACACTACTACTCTTAGATTAACACACAGCATAATGCATACTCTACATTATTTATTCAGTCATCCTCATGAGCAGATGCTAGCTCAACTGATTAATCGCCTACTGCTGCCCTGCTTCCCAGTCCTGCTCCTCACCACCCAAGAGGGCCAGGAAGACGGCGATGATGTCTCCCAACCCATGGAACTCCGGAGCGGAGACCAATCAGAATCAAGACACCCTTTCGTCTCCGACAAGATACGGTATACGGAACTCTTTCCGGTTCGGACCCAATCCGAAGCGTTCCATCTATATATGTCTGTTTCCGGCGCACAAGCTTATATGCGATTCAGTAGGATAGGAGGTACAGTTAACCATCATTGATCCCGGCCCTCGATGGCGTCAATCTCGTCGTGGTCTGACCTCCCGCAAGATCTCCTGCGTCTCGTCATCGCCAGAGTCGCTTTGCCGGTTGACCGCGCCCGTTTCCGAGCGGTGTGCCGTTCCTGGCGCTCGGTTCCCTCTCCACGCCGGACGCCATGGCTCGTAGCTCCAGATGGATTTTTGATGCGCTTTGAAGACGACCCCTGCAGGCTCGTTGCTTTCCCCGACAACTGCCGCTGCATCGGCTCCACCGATAGCTGGCTCGTCATGGACTTGACCGACTCCAAGACACGCACTCATACCTACACGTTGGAGAACTTCTTCTCTAAGACGACCGTGCCGTTCCCCGAGCTAGACACGGTCATCGGCAATGTTTCCAAGCCGTTCGAGGTTCGCAAGGTGCTCATGCGGTCGCCACCCGAGGGCCTCGTCGCTGTCAGGACCAACAAGTATAGTTACCCCATCATCTTGGTCCAGCCAGGGAAGGGTTTGTGGCTACCTCAGCCAAGGACAGCTCCCTATACGCGTCTCATCGACATCGCTTTTCTCCATGACAGACTCTATGGGCTCACGCGGGACGAGGATCTCTTCTCCTTCCACATCGCCTTTGATGGCAAGGGCGCACCCACCGTTACCGGTATGGAGTGCATCGTCAAGCACTCTACGGTTGATCATGATCATCATGAGCATGGCTTGGAACAACCGAGAAAGAGCACCGACGACAACATAGAATATAACAGCATGCGCTACGACGATGATGAGGATGGTGTCGTCATGACAATCTGGTACTTGGTCGAATCACGTGCACGTGGGAAGTTGCTTATGGTGAGACGCCAAATCAAAGGGCCTCAACTTGCTACCCGCTTCACTTGCAAGGTGGAGGTTTTCGAGGCAGACGCAAGCACAAGCACCTGGGTGCCCGTGTCCGGTGGGCTAGACGGCCATGCACTTTTCGTCAGCAAGCGTTTCAGCAGATCGGTATTTGCAGGTGGTGACGTGGCTGAGGATACTATTTATTTTATGGAGACAGGAGAAGCGTATAACATGAGATCCAAGACTACAACCCCGCCCATCTTAATGGCCTCTACCCATGCCACGTGCCTCTTTCTTCCAGGTTCTTTAGATTATTATAAAAAGGAAAAGAAAAGTACCTACACGAATCTTCGTGTAGATCAATGACATAGAACTTAGATGTGCAATACAAGCATGAGAAAAAAAGGTTTTCATCTATCTATCTTACTATGTATCACGATGAATATTAATACATGCATGAAAGTTATAAAAAAAATTCCTCCTTTTTTGCAATTTATCATATTGTCTTTGCTATAAATTGCATGCCATTGCGTTTCCACATCGACTGCCGACTAGCTTGCTGGTGCTCTCCCAACCGTAGGATAACGAGCCATCATAGCGCTGGTCTCCACTTGTTGCTTTGACGCGTCCCCTTGTTATTTTTCTCTTCTTACATCGCTTATCACATGCCAAACAAGAGGTATGTATATTTCCGCTAACTTTTTATCGTAATCTCATCAAGCTTTCAAAACCGGACAAAACACCCCCTGCATATTCATAGTAAGTTGTTTTGGCGGTGGTTCTGCTGATGTGGACACACTCTCTTAGTCATGGATGCCCATCTGATCAAGGCCATCTGCACAGTCAGTTTGCGGATCTTGAAACCATGCCCACCCGCGCCGTTGAGCACCTACTCTGCCCATCTGAGCAACCCCGCACAGCTCCAGCACCAGGCGAGAGAGAAGAAAAGGGCCATCGGCACCGGCACCGCACGGACTTTGGGTGGCCTTAGGTGGCGGAGGGAGGGGTGATGGGGTTGGGTGGCCTCTGGCGGAGGAAGGGTTTCGCACCCGGGGCTGAGGGGTGCCATGAGTCCCGGAGCAACTCTAGCAGACCCCGTATATGTTGCGAACCCGCAAAATTCCGGTGAGTATACGGGCTCGGTCCAATTTTCTGTTTAGAATAGAGCTCGTATACTCGCCCAGCTCGAAAATATTTTTATTGCGGCCCGCAAACCGCCCCCCTCCCCCGAAGCAGTATATCTACGGGTTCGCGGGGCATATGTGAGTCGAAACCCTATCCCCCCGCCGCCGCGTCTCGCCGCAATTCCCCACCCCCCCCCCCCTCACATTTCTCGCCGCCGGTGAGCCCCCTTCCGCCTCCAGCGACCATGTGGGCCCACATGTGGAGCTCCGGCCACAGCTCCGATGGCAGCTCCGACGGGGGCCGCGACCCCGAGCGCGAGCGGCGTGTCCGCTCGGACGACGCAAGGAAGCGCACGGCGAGGAAGTGGACGAACAAGGGCCTCGAGCCGCCGCCGAGCCTCCTCCTTCATGAGACGGAGGAGTACGACCGTCGGCACTGCCGTACGCCCTCCTCGGCCGCGGGCTCGTCCTCCGCCGCGAGATCTTCCCACGCCATGAGCTCTTCCCCTTCTGGCGCGGGGCTTCTCCCCGTGAAGCGGGAGTGGTCAGAGGAGCCAGAGGAGATCGAGGTCGTCGCCGTCAAGCAGGAGCCAGAGGAGATCGAGCGCCGAGGGGTCGTCGGGCTCAAAGATTTCGTGGCCGATTTCGACGCGATCGCCGCCGCCATTGCCAAACGGAGCTTGCGCGAGGAGGCAGAGCACCGGCGACGACGAGCTCGAAGACCTCATCCTTAAGCAAACGGTCGCGGCCAACCTTGTCGTGAAGGACAAGGACGGCGAGTGACGGCGCATCCACGAGGAGCAGAGGGAGAAGTTCATCGACCTCGTCAGCTCCGGCGAGGACTGAGCTCCTCCACCTGTTGGGGAATGTAGCATGTAATTTCAAAATTTTCCTACGATCACGCAAGATCTATCTAGGAGATGCATAGCAACAAGAGGGGGAGAGTGTGTCCATGTACCCTCGTATACCGAAAGCGGAAGCGTTAACTTAATACGGTTGATGTAGTCGAACGTCTTCTCGAATCAACCGATCAAGTACCGAACGTACGACAACTCCGAGTTCTGCACACGTTCAGCTCGATGACGTCCCTCGAACTCTTGATCCAGTAGAGGCACGAAGAAGTCGATGAGTTCCGTCAGCACGACGGCGTGATGACGGTGTTGGTGAAGTGATCCACGCAGGGCTTTGCCTGAGCACTATGACAGTATGACTGGAGGAATAAACGGTGGAGGGGGGCACCGCACACGGCTAAACAATTGATGTCCTTTGGGGTGCCCCCCGCCCTCGTATATAAAGGAGGAGGGGAGGAGGCCGGCGACAAGGGGTGCGCCGAGGAGGGGGGAGTCCTACTAGGACTCCACTCCTAGTAGGATTCGCCCCCCCCCCCTCTTTTTCCTTCTTACGGAGAGGGGGGAAGGGGAAAGAGGTGGAGAGGGAGAAGGAAAGGGGGGCCGCGCCCCCCATCCCTTGTCCAATTCGGATTGGCTTGGGGGGGGGGCACCTCCTGTGGCCTGCCTCCTCCTCTCCACTATGGCCCATTACTAGTAGAAAAAGGGCCATTTGTCCCGGTTCATAAGGCCCATCTGTCCCGGTAGGGGAACCGGGACTAAAGGGTCGTTACTAATACTCTAGGACTTTAGTCTCGGTTCTTATACAAACCGGGACAGATGGGCCTCCACGTGGCCGGTGCGGCGAGCCCAGGCACGAGGCCCTTTGGTCCCGGTTGGTGGCACCAACCGGGACCAATAGGCATCCACGCGTCAGCATTTCAGGGGCTCGGGTTTTGTTTTTTTCAAAGGGGGGGGTTATAGGGGGTTTTGTATGGTTAATTAAGGTGTTTCATATATTGTGTTAGGTAGCTAATTAATTAATAGAGAGAAGTGTCCTCTCTTATCTCCATGCTTGGTCGGCGTACGCTACGTATTATACGTATAGAGAGGACTCGACACGCTAGCTAGTAAGCAAATGAAGGAAACAGAAGATTGTCAAGAACATATGCATACAGAGAGAAGTGATATCGACCACCTCTCCTTCTCCAAAAGATTGGTTGAACAACAAGTTCTCGTATATATATCGGACAATACTGGCTACATATATACAATATAATTATCTCTTACAATATAATGTCCTAATTATATATGAACTCAGGGTCCACATGGTATTCTCCGTCTTTAGCGATCACGTGGTCAAGGAAGAATGCCGCCAATTCCTCTTGAATTCCTCGCATACGATCTCGTGGTAGGAGTTCATCCCGCATCCGAAAGATCTAATTTGAAGAAGGGGGTCAATACACACAACACACACACACACACACACACACACACACACACACACATATATATATATATATGAATAAATGAAACTCAACACAAATGATGGTAATAAAATAAAATTGTGAATATTATTGCTTAGGCACTTCATATTGTTCGTCAGAGTAGCCCCGCTCACAGGTCGTGTGGCGGCTGGACTCGCAAACGTAGTATCCACGGTAATTATTCCCGGCTTCCTGCCACAACTACTTTACAAGAAATAGAGGTCAATCAAACTAATAAGCAAGCATGCTATAAATGGTATATTGATAAAACTAGCGCTTGAATCACTAGGAGATGTGTGGAGCATGCTAGTAGTACTTACTTTCGGGTGTCTAAATTGCAGCTTCTTTGGCGGTCCCGAAACTTTTTTGGTGAATTTTGTCCAAACCCTGCCAGACAAAGAAAACAATTACTTGATATCAGGAAATGAACAAAGTTGCTGATATGGTGTGATAATGATCGATTTAACTTACTTCTCGAGCATTTCAGTCATGTCCGCATACTCCTTAGGATCTTTTCGTTTCGAGTCTAAGACGGTTACTAGTCCCTGCTCAAGCTTAATCTCTAGGAGAATATAGTGGAACCTGCGCACGCATGCATAACTCATCAATTACATTACTATAACCTGGACTAATAAGGGAAACAGAATATGCACAAGATAGTAACACTCACTTGAAGTTGTAAGGAAAGAGTATTATATCTTTGTTTTTATTTATTACCAACGATCATAGCAAGTTGGTCTCGGTATCTTTGGCATGAAATTTAACCTCATTTGCATCTATGAGATTTGTGTTAATGAACCCAATATCACCGATTTGTCTTTTCTTCAATTCGGCGATCTTCAATCTGCATATATAATATAGTGAGGATAATTATAAATGCATGCAATGAAAGAGCTGACCTATATATAGAGACTTAATGACAGAAATAGTACTACTTACAGACAGTAGCAAGTGACCGTTAATTTATCGAGGACCATTTGATTGAAAAACTAGAAGAACTCCTCAAATGGAACATGCAACAGATCAATTCCAACGAGGTCATGCTCCTCTTTAACAAACAGCGTCAAAGTATTCGTCCCCCCAGACTCTCTGCAGGTTTTCATGTACCAATCATGGAATCTTCGCATCATCGTTGTTAGAGATGTTTCATCTTTGACGAGAGGCTTCCCGTACTCGCATCTGTGTTCGTCCACCTCCAAGAAATCATAATGTACATCGTCGGGCAAGTAATCTCCAAGATTGCTATAACCGGGCACCATCCTCGGATCATTAGCGACGATGTCGCTAGACACCTTGAGCGGGGGGCACGATTGGTCCGCTTGTTCACCGAGCTGGGAAATTTGTTTCCTAGCTCGTCGTTCTGCTAACCTTTGATCACTGATAGTACTTCCCGACCACTTCGCTTCGAGAAATGACTTTTCAATAATGCGGTCATAGTTTGCTTTCGGCGGAGACTTTGGTGGTTTCCTCAGGGCAGCCAGAGTGCGCTTCGCTTTCACCGGATCTATCTTCTCCTCCGGAGGTGGATGTTTCTTTGCTTTCACCCCTTCAAAGAAGTTCGTCACTTCGGCTCGCACGATATTCGCGTTTTCCTCCACGGTCCTCTCGTATGGTAACTTCGACGGAGTCTTCAGAGAAGGACCATATCTGTATTGCCTCCCACCTCTGGCTGTACTGCTAGACGCTGGAGCAGACGGAGCGACTGCAGCTGTCTTCTTCCGTGCTTGCTTACGAGGCGGAAGAGAAGGACTACGACGCGCCGGAGCAGCCGGGGAGGCGGCGGGTCTCTTCCGCCCTTGCTGGCGAGGCAGAGAAGGAGGAAGTTGGCTGCTCGGGCGTGCCAGCGCAGGCGGAGAAGGAGGCGGAGTGCCACCACGCGCCGAAGGAGGAGGAGGAGGTGGCGGAGTGCCCTGACTCGCCGGAGGAGGCGGCGGAGGAGGAGGCGGAGTGCCCTGACTCGCCGGAGGAGGAGGAGGAGGCGGAGTGCCCTGACTCGCCGGAGGAGGAGGAGGAGGCGGAGGCGTCCAGTTCGGAAGGTTGATGAGCTCCTTCCACCATAGGCATGGAGTCTTCAGACAAGAACCCAACCGAGTCTCCCCGTCACCCGTAGGGTGGTCAAGCGCGAGGTCCTCAAATCCTTCTATGATTTCATCCACCATCACCCTAGCATATCCTTCTGGAATCGACCGACAGTGAAAAGTTGCGCTAGGTTCAGGAAGTGCAACAAAGCCAACAGCCGCCTTGACTTTGAATTCCATCCACTGCGTCATAAGGTGGCAATGCTGAGACTCCATGATAGCATCCATGGGGTAGCTAGCAGGAGCAGTGAAGACAGGCTCCTAAAGCAGCTCCGTGGAAGCCACGTTGCTTCTCCGCTGAGATGGCGGGGTAGCTTCGGGTGTAGCCTCGGAAGGTCGCATGCTGCGAACCACGTCTCGTTCCTCTAGCGCTTGTACCCTTGCGTGCAGCGCCTGTAGTTGGGTCAACTCCTTTTTCTTCTTCCTCTCCCGGCGTTTGTAACTGCCTGCATCGGGAAATCCAGCCTTCCACGAAAGGGAGCCTGGCGTGCCTCGTGTCCATCCGGGGTGCTCAGGATTCCCGAGGGCCTCTATGAGCTTGTCGTTCTCTCTGTCCGAAATGAAGGTCCCTTGCTGCGCTTTTTCGATATACTCCTGAAGCTTCTCGATGGGTGTGTTCAGCTGCTCGTTGGTCCAAACGCACTTCCCTGTTACAGGGTCCAATTTTCCCCCAACCCCGAAGAACCAAGTCCTGCAACGGTCTGGCCAGCGTCGCTTCTCTGGTTCGATCCCTTTATCAATGAGGTCATTCTCAGCCTTGTCCCACAATGGCAGGGCTTTCAGGTAGCCACCTGACCTCGTGCGATGGTGATGCTTCTTCTTTGCAGCATTCTTCTTGTTTGTCGCTGACATCTTCGCTGCTCTCTCAGACTTCTTTTTGGTGACAAATGCGGGCCACTGATCTTTGATGTTCTCAAATCGGCCGATGAATTCTAGAGTCTTGTCTTGGTCGACAAACGATGATTTCAGCTCATTCTTCCACCTCCTGAATAGCTCAGCCATCTTCCTAAGAGCATAAGCCTTGATCATTGGCTTTTTAACTGGATTCTCCGGATCTTCCTCTGGCGGGAAGGTGAAATTTTCCTGCAGCGCTGTCCAAAGATCAGCTTTCTGCCTATCGCTGACATAAGACACCTGAGAGTCTATGTCCTTAGGCTTCAACCATTGCTCGATGCTGATTGGGATCATGTCCCTAACTAGAACCTCGCACTGAGCATTAAATTTTTGCTTGGTCCGGAGGGGTTCAATCGGTTGGCCAGCGCGATCAATTTCGATGATCGTGTACCTTTCATCCATGCGCAACTTTCTCTTCGGGCCTCGTCTCGTTAGCGAAGTGTTGCTTGATCCGGAGGGCTAGAAAAGAAGAAAAAGAAGAGAGTTAATATGTGTACATACCAAAAACAATTAATGCATCAATTAGCTATATAGTCAGCACATGCTTAATTAATTAATATATATACCTAGCCGGACTCCGTTCGGTCACCGGAGCCGTCATCACGGTGTCCTTCCCCCTCCATTCGGTCACCGGAGCCGTCATCACCATGTCCTTCCTCCTCCATTGTTTGATCATCGTCGTAGCCTGCTTCTTCATCCTGTCTTTCCAGACCATCGGTGCATGTGTCGTTGAGAAACGACAAGATGGCATCACTTCCGTGTGCGATTACCTCCCCCAACACCGCTTCTTTTGCTTCGTCTCGGGGGTGCGGATCCATAGTTTCTGCAAACATTTATAACATGGCAATTATTATTCAAACATGACAGATGGATATATTAGTGACAAATGTTGAACTAGCTACCTAAGCACAATAAGGAATCATATTAGTGGCCTGGCCTCGCCGCGTCTCTAGGGTTTGGGGTGGCCTCGGCAACGCTTCAAGGGTTTGGGGTGGCCTCAACAACACTTCAAGGGTTCGGGGTGGCCTCGACGACAATGCTCTTTTAACTTGGTAAATTTGGATGGCCTCAAGAGAGTTTGTCGATTGGGTAGGGGCGTGGCGGGAGGGGGTAGGAGACCGACATTGTTTTTTTCTAGGGTCAACTAGCAGAAGAGGAGCGGGCGGTGACGACGACGACGATCTGCGGTCGTGCCCATGGGACAACAGAGGAGCGGAGGGCGGCGGCGGGGATCCGTGCTCGCATTCGTGGAGGAGTAGAGGAGGAGCAGCAAGCGGTTGTGAGGGAAGAGAGAAATTTATAGAATACTAATCCCACTAATTGAGATAGAGATTAGTTAGTTTTCAGGATCCAAATAAATTGTGCTTTTTTTGTACTGAACAGATGCGGGTGCAGGCGCGGATGGGCAGAGTTTTCGTCCGCCCTAATGATGTTCTCTTGTT
This sequence comes from Triticum aestivum, assembly GCF_018294505.1. Taxonomy (NCBI): domain Eukaryota; kingdom Viridiplantae; phylum Streptophyta; class Magnoliopsida; order Poales; family Poaceae; genus Triticum; species Triticum aestivum. The sequence continues at coordinate 34,785,664 of NC_057806.1, read as the reverse complement.
TAATAGTAGTGTGGGTAAATAAAAGAATTGCGAGCATTCATATACATTGGTGAAAAAAATTAAAACATATTTAGAACTCACTAACTTCATCAAATCTGTCAAAAACCCGGTACGTTATTTTCTTCTTCTTATTATTACAGCAGCGAGCGGAAAAAGAAAAGAAAGAAAAAAGGGAGCGAGCGGCAGGCCACAGGGAGGAGAGACCGAGCGGCAGTTGGGCCCAGCCCAACCGCGCGTCTGTCATCGCATCGGGTTTAACCTAAGAGGCCGCTTGCGCTGTCTCTCCCTCTCCCTCTCCCCCGTCCCCTCCGCCGCACGCGCTCCTCCGCCGCCGCCGCCGCCGCGCACGCTCCTACACCGCCGCCGGACGGGTCGGATCCATGGCCCGTTCATCGAGCGTCGGATGCCTGGGAGGGGGCGGGTCGGATCCATGGCCCCTTCATCGAGCGTCGGATGCCTGGGAGGGGTAGCGGCGGTCACTGTGGCCGCTGGCGGGATCCTCGAACAGGTGGCGAAGGCAATTCTCTACATCATCAACCGCAGGGAGATCGCCTGCCTGGAGTGTGGCAAGTTGAAGCAGCCCGAGAAGATGCGCGGAGACACTTCGACAAGCATCGGTGGGTTGAATTTTCTTTTCTCAGACTCGCGATTCGTGGCGCGGTGAACATTTCCTTTCTTGATGCGGACAAGTCAGAGGCCGAGAAGGCCGCACTGAAGGCCGAGTACGATCGCAAGCTCGCCGAACAGCAGCTAAAGATGGAAGAGCTCAGGAGCAAGGAGAGACATGATATGTGGGTACATCTCGCCTCGTTCCTCGACTACCAGGCACGATGCCAGAGAGACTGGTGCGATGCCCTCCTGTTTCAACCTGTCGAATTGATTCAGTAGTCTGATTTCACTCGTTTTCATGTTATTATTGGTTGGATTTTCTTGCAGGTTTGAGCAGGCCAAGGCCAAGGAAAGGGACCAGAAGAAAGCTCTGGCTCTGGAGGAACACATCAGCAACGCGGAAACAGGGAAGAGACGCTGCAAGGGGAGCAGGGGCCACCCATACTGAGTGTGCCTAGGTAACTATTCCTTTGGACAAGTCAATCAAACAAACAATTGATGTGATTAACATATGCATGTGCCAGCATTCATACTACTGTTTTGCAGCAGCCCCCATTTTACAAGGAACATCAGTCGAAATGTACATCTCAGTTTACACTTCAAAACTCCAGCAGCTCAGTTTTTGGAAAAGAAGTCATGTCCTTCCGGTAGGATAAGATAAATTGTGACTGACATCTTGAGAGATGCGCCTAGTTAGTCATAAAACCTGCATATTTCATTCCAAATAAGATACATGAGATGCACACAATTGCATATTAGTCTACTTTCAAGCTAGAAGGATTTTCAACAAATGCTAATCTCCATACTACTGTTGCCAGCATGTTTGAATTTGGCTTTGCCGATTAAAACATCACTTACACATCATAATGTTTACTAGGCAGTGATTCTCAAGCAGGTGCAAGGACACATATATTATCCTCCTTTACCTCAGAAGTGAACTGTCCCGAATTAATTGACTCAGGTTTGTCTAGATGCGCCGATGTATCCAGACAGATCCAAGTCAACTTAACTAGGGATGGAAGGAGTAGAATTTATTTCTCCTTGGTCTTTTTGCAAGCCATAAAGGCGCCTAAAATTGCTTACCGCTAGGCAGTGGGCCACTCAAAGGTGTGGCTGCCATGTCTTTTGTTGGCATGGAAATTTGTTTATTGTGTCAATACATTTGAACATGCCTAACAACTGATGCTTATTTACCTACACCATAACCATTCTAACTTGTTCAATAATGTTGTGAAACATGCTGCATGCTCATGGCTCAAACTTGTTTCTAAGGAAATGCCTCTTTCTTAAACAGGTTCAACTGAATGTTCTAGCTAGGAAATAATTACTATCGCTTGTCTTTCAAAATGAACGACGTGTCTAGATACATCCATGCAAACTTGTCTTGAATGTCCCAAAATTACCTTTCTACCTTTGCTTTGTTAATAAATTGCTCAACCATGGTAACATAGTATTTTTATATTGTTGTCTAACAATTTGATGCAAAGCATGACATATTCATAGCACAATGTTGTTTATAAGGACAGATGCCTCTTTGCTAAACCGGGGCTATTCACAGCACACTCATGCTTTCCTTTACCTCTCTAATAATTACTACCGCTAGGCAGTGGGCCACTCAATAGTGTGGCTGGCATGTGTTTTGTTGGCCTTTTGATTGTGTCAATATATTTGAATATGCCTAACATATGCTCATATATTTGAATATGCCTAACAATATATTATGGCCTTTTAATAATGTTGTAGCACAAACTCTTCTAGGGACAGATGTCTCTTTGCTAAACTGGTACTGTTGAGATGATAAGATCAGTCATACTCATGCTTTTTTTTAGCTTCCATGAACTGAAGTACAGCTAGCAAGGAATAATAGTGGTGCTTGTCTTTCAGAATGAACAAGAGAAATTAGTTTTGTACCCCAAATAGGGAGAAATCCCAAGCATGTTTATTTATCTATGCGATTGTCTACACCATCGCTTTGCGATATTGCTCAACCATGATATAGTATTTAATAATGTCGTGAAGTTGTTTGATGTGGAGCATGTTTCACATTCATAGCTCGGACTTGTTTCTAGGGACAGATGTTGTTTTGCTAAACTGATGCTTTTGAAACAACAAGATCAACGTACTCATGCTTTTTTTGACCTTTCCTATGAAGTGAATGTCCTGGCTAGGTGTAATAATAGTGCCTGGCTTTTAAAATGAACAACAGCGTACTAATGCTTTTTTGAACCTTCTCTATGAACTGAATGTCAATAATAGTGCTTGGCTTTTAAAATGAACAACATAAATTACTTTGTACCCCAAAAGGGGAGAAACCCCAAGCATGTTTATTTATCTACACTAAGTATTATCTACACCATCACTTTATGAAATTGCTCTACCATGCTAACATAATATTTAATAATAATGTTGTCTACCAATTTCATGTGAAGCATGCTTTAGATGCGTAGCACAAACTTGTTTCAAGGGACTGTTGTCTTTTTGCTATTTATCTACACTACACTATTATCTACCACAAATGCATTGTTCATGGCTTGTACTTGTTTCCAAGGACAGTTCTAGGGACAGATGTCTCTTTGCTAAACTGGTACTGTTGAGATGATAAGATCAGTCATACTCATGCTTTTTTTATCTTTCCATGAACTGAAGTACAGCTAGCAAGGAATAATAGTGGTGCTTGGCTTTCAGAATGAACAAGAGAAATTAGTTTTGTACCCCAAATAGGGAGAAATCCCAAGCATGTTTATTTATCTATGCGATTGTCTACACCATTGCTTTGTGATATTGCTCAACCATGATATAGTATTTAATAACGTCGTGAAGTAGTTGTTTGATGTGGAGCATGTTTCACATTCATAGCTCGGACTTGTTTCTAGGGACAGATGTTGTTTTGCTAAACTGATGCTTTTGAAACAACAAGATCAGCGTACTCATGCTTTTTTTGACCTTTCCTATGAAGTGAATGTCCTGGCTAGGTGTAATAATAGTGCTTGGCTTTTAAAATGAACAACAGCGTACTAATGCTTTTTTTAACCTTCTCTATGAACTGAATGTCCTGGCTAGATGTAATAATAGTGCTTGGCTTTTAAAATGAACATAAATTACTTTGTACCCCAAAAGGGGAGAAACCCCAAGCATGTTTATTTATCTACACTAAGTATTATCTACACCTTAACTTTATGAAATTGCTCTACCATGCTTTTAAAATGGACAGACCCAGTGCATAGAAGCTCCCACACAAGGTGGGGTCTGGGGAGGGATTATAGGAACCTAGTCTTACCCCTGCAAAGTGCAATGCAGAGAGGCTGGTTCGAACCCAGGACCTCTTGGCACAAGTGGGGAGGACTTCACCACTGCGTTGTACCCCAAAAGGGTAGTCAGCATGCTAATATAATATTTAATAATAATGTTGTCTACCAATTTCATGTGAAGCAAGATGCATAGCACAAACTTGTTTCAAGGGACTGTTGTCTTTTTGCTATTTATCTACACTACACTATTATCTACCACAAATGCATTGTTCATAGCTTGTACTTGTTTCCAAGGACATGCCTCTTTCTTAAACTGGTGCAACTGAATGTCCTAGCTAAGAAATAATTACTAGCGCTCGTCTTTCAAAATGAGCGACATGTCTAGATACATCCATGCAAACTTATCTCGAATGTCCCAAAATTACCTTTCTACCTTTGCTTTGTTAATAAATTGCTCAACCATGCTAACGTAGTATTTTTTATATTGTTGTCTACCAATTTGATGCAAAGCATGCTTCATACATATTCATAGCACAAAGTTGTTTATAAGGACAGATGCTTCTTTGCTAAACTGGTGCTATTCACAGCACACTCATGCTTTCTTTTTACTCTCTATATGAACTCAAGTACAACTAGCTAGGCATCTGTTTTGTTGGCTTTTTAACTGTATTAATATATTTGAATATGCCTAACAATTGATGCTCATTTATCTACGCCAGTGCTTTGTTAAGCTGCTTACACATGCCAACTTGTTTAATAATGTTGTAGCACAAACTCGCTTCTAGGGACAGATGTCTCTTTGTTAAACTGGTACTATTGAGATGATAAGATCAGTCATACTGTGATATTGCTAAACCATGATATAGTGTTTAATAATGTCGTGAAGTAATAATGTCGTGAAGTTGTTTGCTGAAGTGATGCTATCAAAACAACAAGATCAGCACAAGAATGCTTTTTTTTAACCTTCTCTATGAAGTGAATGTCCTGGCTAGGTGTAATAATGGTGCTTCGCTTTTAAAATGAACATCAGCGTACTCATGCTTTTTTTTAACCTTTTCTATGAACTGAAATACTGAATGTCCTGGCTAGGTGTAATAATAGTGCTTGGCTTTTAAAATGAACAACATAAATTACTTTTGTACCCCAAAAGGGTAGTCAGCATGCTAATATAATATTTAATAATAATGTTGTCTACCAATTTCATGTGAAGCATGCTTCAGATGCATAGCACAAACTTGTTTTAAGGGACTGTTGTCTTTCTGCTATTTATCTACACTACACTATTATCTATCACAAATGCATTGTTCATGGCTTGTATTTGTATCTAAGGACATGCCTCTTTCTTAAACTGATGCTACTGAAACAAAAAAACCGTGACAGTGTCTGATGTGGAGCGTGGTTAACTTTCAAAAAGAACAACAGAAATCATTTTTATTCCTTAGCTAGTTCTGTCCAACAAGCAACATTAATACCTTCATCGGTAAATGGGTTGATCGGTTAATTGAATAATCATGCTAACTACCTCCACAATGCATTTTGTTAAGATGGGTTTAACAATGATGCAATTAGCGTAACGTGTACTTTATTTTATGCAATAACCTGTTGGATCATTTCATCTTATTTTACCTTGTGCTGCGCATCATCATCCACATGTAGCGCCCAATGTGAGAAGAGAACATAAATGAAGTAGCATAACTTACTTTGTCTTTCTTTCTGGTGCTTGCAGGAAGCAGCTGTAACATGCAGAAGAACGCGTCTGGAGGAAAAGCAAAGATGCTGAATGAGTTGAATAAAAAGTCTTCCTTCATTCAAAACTATCCATAAACTGCATGTTAAACAAATTTTAACCATGTTTGCTACACATTGGACGGTGCCGTGTTCACAGGCCAAACATACGAGAACGTAGACCGAGTGCTGATAAGTCATGGTCCATTTGGGTTGAAATGTTCCTAATTATTAATTGCAGAATGTTGGTGAAAGCTTTAGCGTTAAATTAATTTCATTAGCATTGGGATGTGTATGATTTCGTTACTACCTTGATGCTAAGGAATGTGGTTCAAAAAGTTAAAGTTAGAGTGACCAGCGGTCTACAAAACAAGGTTAAGCACTGTCTCGGGTAAAGCTGCACTCCCCTAAGAGAGGTGTATCTGGACCATTTGTTTGATTGGGTATTTTTGGCTTATTTCTGCAACCCAGCAGCTGGGTTAGTTGACTTGTGCTCACCCTTGTTTGTAGAAATAATTGTCTTTTTCTTGAGAAGAATAACAGCTTGTTAGAAAATGGAATAGGCAGGAGAGTAACATAAAACGGTTACCTAGAGACCATGGGTCGTAAAACACAAGACACCATATGTTGTGGCACTAGCAAATCCATGTCGCGGAGTTGCAGGTCACCTACATATGCCTGGACATGGAAAGAGAGAGATCATATCATAATCCAAGGTCCTGATGAACACATGTACAGTAAGGAAATTGCAAAACTGTTGCCTCGGTGCGAGAAATCACCATGGATTTACAGGGAATGTGTGTGTGTGTGTCTGGAGGGGGTAGCAAAGGCAAAAACACAAAGGAAATTGACAAGGCGATTACCAGGAGTGCATGTGTCTAATCAAAGCTCCGTATGGATCAGGATTGACACCTTCACAAGACATCAAATGCAGCAGCAGCATACGGCTTCTTGTCACGAGCAAATCCATTTTGCCGAGGTCATGGGTCGTCGACACGCCTGAAGAAGAAAAATCCAAGATCCTCATGAACATATGCTAAAAAAAAGGAAAACTGTTGCTTGTGCGTAGTACACGAAATTACATAACCCAAAGAAACGTTTCATACTCCAATGGTTTTCCTATGAGCCAAGGAATCCAACAACATGCCGATAAACATGCATACATGCACAACAAGGAAATTGAAAAAAAGCACGAGTATGATAGCCTGCAGCATGAAAAGACACATAAATTTTGGTAAATTATTATATTTTTTTTGGTTCACTAGAATATAAAAATCAAGATCTTATTACTTGGCAGAAACACAAAAATACTACTCCCTCCGATCCATATTACTTGTCGCTCAAACAGATGTATTTCAATGCTATATATATATACATCCATTTAAACAACAACTAATATGGATCGGAGGGAGCACTAAAAACCAAATCAAAGGCCCTACACTCTCTCACTAGCATGCAAGCATCTGCACTTCCATTAACTAACTAAAACAAATGCTAACTAATTACTCCCTCCTCAAGCATCTCTTCTTTACCATAAGATGCATTCTGTAACCTCAGGCGCTTGGCAAATTTTAACAGAAACAAAAAAGAAATCAGTAAACTGTCTAGTCAGACCAAAACAACATGGAAAAAAGTATATGGTTTAAAATAAAGAAGAGATGATCAATTACCGAGAGTTCATGGGTCACGATCAAGTTGACTATGCATCAGGATCTAGAAACCTTCACAAGCAAGAAATCAAATGCAGCAGCAGACGGCCTGTCTGTCACGAGCAAATCCAGAGCGGTGGGGGTGGCCTACGTGCCTCAACAAACAATTGTATAGAGAGCAACATCATCATCTGAGAACAGGCCAAGGAATCCAAGGTCTTTCCTTACCTCAAGAACAAGCATGAATGAATACTCGTACAGCAAGGAAACAGCAGAAGAAAAAACTATTGCTAGCCTAGTAAGTAGTACTCTCTCCATCCCAAAATAAGTGTCTCATCTTTGTATTAACTTTAGTACAAAGTTACACTAAGCTTGAGACGTTTATTTTCGGACGGAGGGAGTACAAAATATGTCCGTGGATTGGATGGATCTTTCCAGAGAGAGAGAGAGAACGAGTGGACAGCCTCCATTCATTCATTTCGAGTGGACAGCTTTGGCTGCAACACGACTGCTACCAAAATGAAAATGGAGACAGGCCGACCCTACTAGTACACATGTGAACCACTCACTCTATGTGCGCACATCCCCAAAAGATGAGCACATACTTTAAAAACAAATAAACCTCACAAACAAATGGATGGTTTGAAAATGCACCAATCTGATAGAACCACGACTGCAAAACCATTATTAGATACATCAAGTTTGTCAACCTATTATGTGTTTGGTTCACTTGATTAAAAAAATCATTAAAATCCTAATAGGAGCACACACAAAATTAATAACAAAAAAGTCAAATCAAAGAAACACAATCTTACTTGAATGTTCATAAGCTAAAAAAAGTCGAATCAAATCAAAGAAAAAAGAATCACAACCAAAAGTATGACTCAAATGTTGTTACACTTCAAAAAAAAGTCAAATCGAATCAAAGCAACAAGAATCACAACCAAAAGTATGACTCAAATGTTGTTACACTTCAAAAAAAAGTCAAATCGAATCGAAGCAACAAGAATCACAACCAAAAGTATGACTCAAATGTTGTTACGCTTTAAAAGTCAAATGGAGTACTAGATGTTGAATTTCTATTTAATTTCCCTTTGGGACATAGGCAAAAGGAAACTTCTTTGGGTTTTTTTCTTTTTCTTCATTCCTGAACCAAAAAGATGCAACAAAGAAAGAAACGTTTCATACTACAATGATTTGAGCGAGAGAGGCCCTGAACTCTTACTAGCATGCAAGCATCTATCCTCCATTCACTAACACAAATGCTAGCTAGATTACTCCATCACCGAGCGTCTCTTTAGCGAGTGGAGCTTCCACATCTCTACCACCGACACAATAGAAGCTAAGATGAATACATTAATATTCTCTTTCAATTTACCTTGGCATGAATCATAGGAGCTAGACTTTAAAACTATCAATTTATGAATTTAACTAAAACGGATGACCATAAACTAATTAAGATTAATCTAGCATAGCATTGAACACTAAGCTGAGTAGCGGCACTAAGTTTTTTAATCTTAGTACATACCCTCATATCACCTTAGCACTGGCGAAGAGTGGACTAACAAACACTAAAGAATGGTAAGTGCTAGGATCAAAAGGCTTAGCGACAGAGCTAGGCTAATAAAATGTACTTTGGATTGTTACATCTCTGTATCAGGACCTATATAAGTGGTACTAAGGGGCGTGGCAAAAAAAAGACGTCATCAAAGAGTGTTTTATACACCACCAAAAGTAAAGGAATTGCAAGAAGAGGTTTGAGAAAAAAATCTTCAAAAATAATAGACTGCATGAATTCTTGGGGAAAATCCCAAAAGAGTTTCACATCCTTTTAGGAAAAATTCCCACGGATCCAAACACCCTAAAAACCGTACTCCGGTGAATCTTCTGAACAACGATTCTCTTTTTGCTTTGTCCTCCGGTGATATACAGAAGATTTAAAAAAAAAACTCTCTGTTCGTTTTCCTTATGCAAATCATCTGTAATAATAACATAAAATAGAGATCCAACCTGCAAAGACAGAAGAAACATGGTAAAGATGGATTCGTCAGATGCGACTTGTTTTCCTAGAGGAGGGGATTAGATGAAAGAAGCTCGTGGCGTAGCAGCATCTTGGAGCTAGCAGAGGACTCACCCACCCATCAGAGGAACAGGCGCACACGCTCGCACGCCGGCCGCCGTGAGAGTCTCCGGGAGCGGCCCGGTCGCCACCGTGCTGTTTCCCATCTGGAGTAGTTGTGGATATGGACCGGGTGAGGGGACGCACGTTGCTGCCGTCCGGCCAGCGGGCCTGCGTCTCAACCCGGCGGGCTAGATCCATCTCGCCAGCGGACCACGGTGGCAGGCTGTTGGAAGGAAGAGTGAAGCCATGGATCTGAGGAGAGCGGTTGGAAGGAGGTAGTGGTAGGAGATCTGCAGGAGAGAGAGAGAGAGGCGGCTAGGGTTTCGGATCCAGGCAGCGAGAAGATAGGCGCCCCCCCAGATCTGAGTATCTGACAACCGATTTTGACAAAAGTTAATACGTATGGTGGGGAGGCGCACGCGTTTCTCTTTCTTTTGCAATCCGTGTGGGCACGCACGGATTTTCACGTCATGCATCACCTGACCACCTCTGACTCGACCGAGGCCCAACCGCGCACCAAGCCTGGCGCACCAAGCCACCAAGTTCCATTCACATTTCACGAGGATCAAACAAATGATGCATACTCACGTTCAACACATAAGAGCAACTTCAATGAGACGACCCATTTCATTCGCCCGCGTCCGTTTGGGTCGGCGCAAACAAAAATGGCAATCCAATGCGCCGACTCAAATTTAAATCGTGTCCGCCTGGTGTCCGTGCCGACCCATTTTCGACCCAAAATTGTGCTTGGAATGCGTCGGCACGGACGTGAAGCGGACGCGCCGCGCGTCTCCTCGCCGTCTGCCGCGTCCCCACCTGGCGGCCACCCAACCGCCACCGATCGTCTTATTTATGACGACCACCGACAGCGGGCCCACGCGTCAGCCAGTGGAAGCGTCCTTTTTTAACCATGCGTGCGGCGGGGTCGGCCTCATCCACTTCTCCCGTCCACATCTGGGCCCCACCACTCCCTTTGCTTCCTCGCCGGCGACCGCAAACCCTAGCGCGCCCATGGGCCTCTTCGGCAGCAACAATGGCAAGGGCAAGGGCAAGGGCACCCCCGGCGCCTCGTCCTCCCGTGCTCCCCTTCCCCCTCCTTCTCCGGCGGCGACGCGTTTCCGCCCTGGTCGCCGGCGCCTGCACATCCCGGTGCACCAAGCGCGGTGGCACTGAGAGTACAGGCAGCCATTGCCGTACCCCGATGTCACGCTGCCGCACCGTTGGCATCTGGATCCGCAACGGATCCCGGCGCCGGCGGTTCCGCGTACCCAGCGGGCACACGACGACGAGGTGCGCAGGCGCCGCGCGCAGCTCACGCCGGAGCAGCGTCAGCTACCAGAGTACGTCGCCGACTCCCCCAACTGGGAGGCGTGGTTCGCCCTCGAACACGAGAAGCAACGGCGCTCGGGTGTCGACGTCGTCCCGCCGCCGTTCCCACCGCTGCCCCCGCAGGTAGAGCCAGAGGACATGGAGGCGGAGGCGGAGTACCAAGCCGCCCTCGAGGAGGCCCTGCAGCACGTGCTGGAGGCTAGCTGCCTCGAGGAGGACGCGCACTGGGATGGGCTGGAGCAAGCCCTTGCCCTGTCGACGGCGGGAGACTCCGTCCACACCCCGCTCTTCGTGCCGCCACCGCCACCGTCGCTGCCCGTCCAGCCCAAGCCGGAGCCGGCGCGTAAGCGCTCCCTGCCTCCGCCCACTTGGCCGGAGGAGGCCTACTCGTGGACGGGCCAGTACCGCGAGTGGGTGAGCGCGCCTCCTGCCCACTTCGCCGCAACGCCAGAGGAGGAGGTGGCCCACCTCGAGCGATGGAAGGAGCACTGGCTCCGCCAGGAGCAGGCCGACGGCGAGGAGCAGATGCGCTACAAGGCCATACTCCAACGCGACACGGAGGCGCTCCAGCTCGAGGAGGAGGAGGAGGAGGAGCGCTCGCGGCTTGCTGCAATGCCGCCGCCCCAGGAGACGTCGGAGGAGGCTGCCCTGGCAGCGTACAAGGCGACGTTCGGGTGGGTTGGCCCTGCTGCGGTCTTCATCGACCTCACCGACGACGGCGGCGTCAACGACAAGGGCAAGAGCAAGGTCGAGATGTCTAGGGCAGCGTGCGGGGCGGCAGCAGGCGGGCGCAGACTTTTTTTAATGTTTTATTTAATGTTTATTAGATTTAGGTGGACTTAGGCCGGCGTTTGGCGGGCCACTTTATGTTTAATTATGTTTATTTCGTGCAACTTGTTATTTTTTTCCACGGCGGCACATTTGGGTGGGCCTCCCCATTGGGCGGTCAAGCCGACCCATTTTTAAATGCGGACGCACACATCAACCAAACGGACAAAAAGCGGACAAAGCGCGCGTCCGTTTGGGTCGCCTCGTTGGAGTTGCTCTAAGAGCATCTCTAGCAAACCCATCAAAACGCCACTTGTAAACTCAGTTTAGAGCATCTATAACCAGACCTCTTAAACCTGCCTCATACGTCCAGGCGGGCCGCCCAGTCACTGTCCGGTCACGTTTTTTAGACCAAGACGGGCTCCTTAAACGACCCTCAAACGCCCGGGCTGACCGGCACCCCCATATCCAGCCCAAATATAGGGGCGCCCGGGCACGCCCACCACGCCGGACCCGACAGCTCGACCCCACCCCAAATTGCATCAAATCCACCAAACCCTTCCTCCTCCTCCCGCCGCCCTCCAACCATTCACGTGCCCGGACCCTCGCCGACCTCCACCCTTGCTCCCAATCCTCACCTCTGGTCCCGATCCACCGTCGAAGATGTCGTCCAGCCCGACCCACACCGCCGCAACGGAGACGTGGTCCGCCTCGTCCGTTGGAGGCGACTTGCAAGGCAGAGAACGTCGCTCGCAAGTTGCGGCGACGGCGGCAGCGAGAGAGGGAGGCAGCGGCGGCGTCGCAGGGAGGTTCAGACATGGGGGAGCAGCTGTCTCCTCCGCCGCGCCCGGATCTCCGCACCCCTTCCCTCCGAGCGCCTACAGATTACGCTGTCTGACCCCCCCTTAGGACACAGGATGATAAGTTCAAATAAGTTCAAGAAAAATGAAATCCCTTTGTAACAGACGAGTTTCTGTATGAAACCCTGATACTTCGAAAGAGATTGTCCGTTTTGTACATGAAGTGCATCCAGTTTTTGCCGTAACCCTCTCTACTTTCTTGCACATAATATGTGGATGAAATGATGATACCATGTCAACTTTCAACTTTTTTAGAGTTCATTTGAAATGCTTTTCAATTTCAGGGTCTTATAGCTCAAAATAATCAATAAATGCATGAAAAATAATAAATGAAGTCAGAAAGGGTTGAAAATTGATGATGTGGCTTTGAATGATGCATTTTGAATACAGAAAAACTATGGAGTTCAAATAAGTTCAAAAAATGAAATCCCTTTGTAACAGATGAATTTCAAGATCTTATAGCTCAAAAAAATCATAAAATAAAATAAATCATATAAGCAAAAAGAATTTTCATAAACAACTTTTTTGGTACAAACTTTAATAGCAAAAAGAATTATCATAAAATAAAATAAATAAGTAATTAGAAACAAAATAATATAAACTTTAATAAAATATATAAGTAGAAACAAAATAAAATAAAATAAAATAAACTTTAATAACATAAATAAAATTTATGAAACTAAAATTATCAAAGTAATTAGAAACAAAATAAAATAAATAAAGCAAAAAGAATTATCATAAAATAAAATAAATAAGTAAACAAAAACTAAATACAATAAAACAAATAAGTATTTTGTTGTAAGTAGAAACAAAACAAAATAAATAAAGCAAAAAAGAAAACAAAAAAAACTGGGAAAAAATAAAAAAATTGACAAATACTGGGCCACCACGGCCTGAATACGACTAGAAACCCATCCATAGGCCAGGATTCAGGCCCGTAGAAGGCCCAGTAGGCCTATTAGGCATGGCAGTCACAATTAGGCCCGTAAGCCTGCAATGGAGAGGAGCTCGAGAGGGGTGCGACAGTGGGGCTTATAAACCACTGCGCGCCCGTCTCAACTAGCGAGGTGGGACTAAACTCCCATCACGACGCCACTGTGCAAGGCCTTTGGTCCCGGTTGGTGGCACCAACCGAGACTAAAGGTGTGCATTGGTACCGGTTACCAATGCACACCTTTAGTCTCGGTTGGTACCACCAACCGGGGCCAAAGGCCTCTGCTTCCCGCCCTTTCGGCTGCTGAAAAGATACCTTTGGTCCCCGTTGGTGGCACCAACTGGGACTAAAGGGGGCATTGGTCCCGGTTGGTGCCACGAACCGGTACTAATACCATGGGTATATAAAAAACACTTAGCAGTTTCAACGAAATTCATCACTTCTTCTCCCCTGACGCCCCTGCTCCTCCTAGCCGTCGCCGCCCGATGCCCCTGCTCCACCTTGCCATCGTCGCCGCCACCGACGCCGTCAGGCTGCTCAACATCGCTGCCGCCGCTGACGCCCTCTGCCCCAACGACAGCGTCGACCCTCACGCCCCTGCCGGCCCCGACGCGCCGCCCACCGTGCCCTGCCGCCCCCTGTGAGCATCAGCCTGCTCCTGCGCCCTGAAGGAAATATGCCCTAGAGGCAATAATAAAGTTATTATTTATTTCCTTATATCATGATAAAAGTTTATTATTCATGCTAGAATTGTATTAACCGGAAACATAATACATGTGTGAATACATAGACAAACAGAGTGTCACTAGTATGCCTCTACTTGACTAGCTCATTAATCAAAGATGGTTGTGTTTCCTAACCATGGACAAAGAGTTGTCATTTGATTAACGGGATCACATCATTAGTTGAATGATCTGATTGACATGACCCATTCCATTAGCTTAGCATCCGATCGTTTAGTATGTTGCTATTGCTTTCTTCATGACTTATACATGTTCCTATAACTATGAGATTATGTAACTCCCGTGTGCCAGAGGAACACTTTGTGTGCTACCAAACGTCACAACGTAACTGGGTGATTATAAAGGTGCTCTACAGGTGTCTCCAAAGGTACATGTTGGGTTGACGTATTTCGAGATTAGGATTTGTCACTCCGATCGTCGGAGAGGTATCTCTGGGCCCTCTCGGTAATGCACATCACTTAAAGCCTTGCAAGCATTGCAACTAATGAGTTAGTTGCGGGATGATGTATTACGGAACGAGTAAAGAGACTTGCCGGTAACGAGATTGAACTAGGTATTGGATACCGACGATCGAATCTCGGGCAAGTAACATACCGATACAAAGGGAACAACGTATGTTGTTATGCGGTCTGACCGATAAAAGATCTTCGTAGAATATGTAGGAACCAATATGGGCATCCAGGTCCCGCTATTGGTTATTGACCGGAGACGTGTCTCGGTCATGTCTACATTGTTCTCGAACCCGTAGGGTCCGCACGCTTAAGGTTTCGATGACAGTTATATTATGAGTTTATACGTTTTGATGTACCGAAGGTTGTTCGGAGTCCCGGATGAGATCACGGACATGACGAGGAGTCTCAAAATGGTCGAGACATAAAGATTGATATATTGGAAGCCTATGTTTGGATATCGGAAGTGTTTCGGGTGAAATCGGGATTTTTCCGGAGTACCGGGAGGTTACCAGAACCCCCCGGGAGATGTTTATCGGCCTTAGTGGGCCTTAGTGGAAAAGAGAAGAGCCAACCAAAGATGGGCCGCGCGCCCCTCCCCTCCCTTGGTCCGAATAGGACAAGGAGAGGGGGCCGGCCTGTTGGGGAACGTTGCAGAAAACAAAAAAATTCCTACGGTTTCACCAAGATCCATCTATGAGTTCATCTAGCAACGAGTGATCGGATGCATGTACATACCTTTGTAGATCGCGAGCGGAAGCATTCGAAGAACGGGGATGAGGGAGTCGTACTCGACATGATCCAAATCATCGGAGATCCTAGCGCCGAACGGACGGCACCTCCGCGTTCAACACACGTACGGTCAGCGTGACGTCTCCTCCTTCTTGATCCAGCAAGGAGGAAGGAGAGGTTGATGAAGATCCAGCAGCACGACGACGTGGTGGTGGATGCAGGTCGTCACAGTAGCAGGGCTTCGCCGTATACTATGAGAGGAAGAGGTGTAGCAGGGGAGAGGGAGGCGCCAAGACTCAAGGTGCGGCTGCCCCCTCCCTCCCCCTCATATATATATGCTCCCCTAGGGGGGCGGCGACCAGGGATGGAGTAGCCCCCAAGGCAAGGTAGGGCGCCCCCCCACCCCTAGGGTTCCAACCCTAGGCGCATGGGGTGGGCCTAGGGGGGTGCACCAGCCCACTATGGGCTGGTTCCCCTCCCCACTTTGGCCCATGGGGCCCTCCGGGATGGGTGGCCCCACCCGGTGGACCCCCGGGACCCTTCTGGTGGTCCCGGTACAATACCGGTGACCCCGAAACTTGTCCCGATGGCTGAAACAGCACTTCCTATATATAATTCTTTACCTTCGGACCATTCCGAAACTCCTCGTGACGTTCGGGATCTCATCCGGGACTCCGAACAACATTCGGGTTACTGCATATACATATCTTTACAACCCTAGCGTCACCGAACCTTAAGTGTGTAGACCCTACGGGTTCGCGAGACATGCAGACATGACCAAGACGACTCTCCGGTCAATAACCAATAGCGGGATCTGGATACCCATGTTGGCTCCCACATGTTCCTCGATGATCTCATCGGATGAACCACGATGTCGAGGATTCAAGCAACCCCGTAAGCAATTCCCTTTGTCAATCGATATGTTACTTGCCCGAGATTCGGTCGTCGGTATCCCAATACCTTGTTCAATCTCGTTACCGGCAAGTCACTTTACTCATACCGTAATGCATGATCCCGTGACCAGACACTTGGTCACTTTGAGCTCATAATGATGATGCATTACCGAGTGGGCCCAGTGATACCTCTCCGTCATACGGAGTGACAAATCCCAGTCTTGATCCGTGTCAACCCAACAGACACTTTTGAAGATACCCGTAGCATACCTTTATAGTCACCCAGTTACGTTGTGATGTTTGGTACACCCAAAGCACTCCTACGGTATCCGGGAGTTACACGATCTCATGGTCTAAGGAAAGGATACTTGACATTGGAAAAACTCTAGCAAACGAACTATACGATCTTTATGCTATGTTTAGGATTGGGTCTTGTCCATCACATCATTCTCCTAATGATGTGATCTCGTTATCAATGACATCCAATGTCCATAGTCAGGAAACCACGACTATCTGTTGATCAACGAGCTAGTCAACTAGAGGCTTACTAGGGACATGTTGGTGTCTATTATTCACACGTGTATTACGATTTCCGGATAACACAATTATAGCATGAATAAAGACAATTATCACGAACAAGGAAATATAATAATAATGCTTTTATTATTGCCTCTAGGGCATATTTCCAACAGTCTCCCACTTGCACTAGAGTCAATAATCTAGTTACATTGTGATGAACCGAACACCCATGGAATTCTGGTGTTGATCATGTTTTGCTCTAGGGAGAGGTTTAGTCAACGGATCTGCTACATTCAGGTCCGTATGTACTTTACAAATATCTATGTCTCCATCTTGAACATTTTCACGAATGGAGTTGAAGCGACGCTTGATGTGCCTGGTCTTCTTGTGAAACCTGGGCTCCTTGGCAAGTGCAATAGCTCCAGTGTTGTCACAGAAGAGTTTGATTGGCCCCGACACATTGGGTATGACTCCTAGGTCGGTGATGAACTCCTTCACCCAAATTGCTTCATGCGCTGCCTCCGAGGCTGCCATGTACTCCGCTTCACATGTAGATCCCGCCACGATGCTCTGCTTGCAACTGCACCAGCTTACTGCCCCACCATTCAAAATATACATGTATCCGATTTGTGACTTTGAGTCATCCAGATCTGTGTCGAAGCTAGCGTCGACGTAACCCTTTACGACGAGCTCTTCTTCACCTCCATAAACGAGAAACATTTCCTTAGTCCTCTTTAGGTACTTCAAGATATTATTGACCGCTGTCCAGTGTTCCTTGCCGGGATTACTTTGGTACCTTCCTACCAAACTTACGGCAAGGTTTACATCAGGTCTGGTACACAGCATGGCATACATAATAGAACCTATGGCTGAGGCATAGGGAATGACACTCATCTCTTCTATATCTTCTGCCATGGTCGGACATTGAGCTGAGCTCAATTTCACACCTTGTAACACAGGTAAGAACCCCTTCTTAGACTGATCCATATTGAACTTCTTCAATATCTTATCAAGGTATGTGCTTTGTGAAAGACCTATGAGGAGTCTCGATCTATCTCTATAGATCTTGATGCCTAATATATAAGCAGCTTCTCCAAGGTCCTTCATTGAAAAACTTTTATTCAAGTAGGCCTTAATGCTGTCCAAGAGTTCTATATCATTTCCCATCAAAAGTATGTCGTCTACATATAGTATGAGAAATGCTACAGAGCTCCCACTCACTTTCTTGTAAATGCAGGCTTCTCCATAAGTCTGCGTAAACCCAAACGCTTTGATCATCTCATTAAAGCGAATGTTCCAACTCCGTGATGCTTGCACCAGCCCATAAATCGAGCGTTGGAGCTTGCACACCTTGTCAGCATTCTTAGGATCGACAAAACCTTTCGGTTGCATCATATACAATTCTTCCTTAAGGAAACCATTAAGGAATGCCATTTTGACGTCCATTTGCCATATCTCATAATCATAGTATGCGGCAATTGCTAACATAATTCGGACGGACTTCAGCTTCGCTACCGGTGAGAAAGTCTCATCGTAGTCAACCCCTTGAACTTGTCGATAACCCTTAGCGACAAGCCGAGCTTTATGGATGGTCACATTACCATCCGCGTCTGTCTTCTTCTTAAAGATCCATTTATTTTCTATGGCTCGCCCATCATCGGGCAAGTCAGTCAAAGTCCATACTTTGTTTTCATACATGGATCCTATCTCGGATTTCATGGCTTCTAGCCATTTGTCGGAATCCGGGCCCGCCATTGCTTCTTCATAGTTCGAAGGTTCACCGTTGTCTAACAACATGATTTCCAAGACAGGGTTGCCATACCACTCTGGTGCGGAACGTGTCCTTGTGGACCTACGAAGTTCAGTAGCAACTTGATTTGAAGTTTCATGATCATCATCATTAACTTCCTCTCTAGTCGGTGCAGGCACCTCAGGAACATTTTCTTGAGTTGCACCATTTTCCGGTTCAAGAGGTAACACTTCATCAAGTTCTACTTTCCTCCCACTCACTTCTTTCGAGAGAAACTCCTTCTCTAGAAAGGATCCATTCTTGGCAACAAAGATCTTGCCTTCGAATCTGAGGTAGAAGGTATACCCAATAGTTTCTTTAGGGTATCCTATGAAGACGCATTTTTCCGACTTGGGTTCGAGCTTTTCAGGTTGAAGTTTCTTGACATAAGCATCGCATCCCCAAACTTTTAGAAACGACAGCTTAGGTTTCTTCCCAAACCATAATTCATACGGTGTCGTCTCAACGGATTTTGACGGAGCCCTATTTAAAGTGAATGCGGCAGTCTCTAAAGCATAGCCCCAAAAAGATAGCGGTAAATCGGTAAGAGATGTCATAGATCGCACCATATCTAATAGAGTGCGATTACGATGTTCGGACACACCATTACGCTGAGGTGTTCCAGGCGGCGTGAGTTGTGAAACTATTCCACATTTTCTTAAGTGTGTGCCAAATTCGTGACTCAAGTATTCTCCTCCACGATCTGATCGTAGAAACTTGATTTTTCTGTCACGTTGATTTTCAACCTCACTCTGAAATTCCTTGAACTTTTCAAAGGTCTCAGACTTGTGTTTCATTAAGTAGATATACCCATATCTACTCAAGTCATCAGTGAGGGTGAGAACATAACGATAGCCACCGCGGGCCTCAACACTCATTGGACCGCACACATCAGTATGTATGATTTCTAATAAGTTGGTTGCTCGCTCCATTGTTCCTGAGAATGGAGTCTTGGTCATTTTACCCATGAGGCATGGTTCGCATGTGTCAAATGATTCATAATCAAGACACTCTAAAAGTCCATCTGCATGGAGCTTCTTCATGCGTTTGACACCTATGTGACCAAGGCGGCAGTGCCACAAGTATGTGGGACTATCATTATCAACCTTACATCTTTTGGTATTCACACTATGAACATGTGTAGCATTACGCTCGAGATTCATTAAGAATAAACCATTCACCATCGGAGCATGACCATAAAACATATCTCTCATATAAATAGAACAACCATTATTCTCGGATTTAAATGAGTAGCCATCTCGTATCAAACGAGATTCTGATACAATGTTCATGCTCAAACTTGGCACTAAATAACAATTATTGAGGTTCAAAACTAATCCCATAGGTAAATGAAGAGGCAGCGTGCCGACGGCGATCACATCGACCTTGGAACCATTCCCGATGCGCATCGTCACCTCGTCCTTCGCCAGTCTCCGCTTATTCCGCAGCTCCTGCTTTGAGTTACAAATGTGAGCAACTGCACCGGTATCAAATACCCAAGAGCTACTACGAGTACTGGTAAGGTACACATCAATTACATGTATATCACATATACCTTTCGTTTTGCCGGCCTTCTTGTCCGCTAAGTATTTGGGGCAGTTCCGCTTCCAGCGACCACTTCCCTTGCAATAAAAGCACTCAGTCTCGGGCTTGGGTCCGTTCTTTGGCTTCTTCCCGGTAGCTTGCTTACCGGGCGCGGCAACTCCCTTGCCGTCCTTCTTGAAGTTCTTTTTACCCTTGCCTTTCTTGAACTTAGTGGTTTTATTCACCATCAACACTTGATGTTCCTTTTTGACTTCTACCTCTGCTGATTTCAGCATTGCAAATACTTCAGGAATGGTCTTCTCCATCCCCTGCATATTGAAGTTCATCACAAAGCTCTTGTAGCTTGGTGGAAGCGACTGGAGGATTCTGTCAATGACCGCGTCATCCGGGAGATTAACTCCCAGCTGAGTCAAGCGGTTATGTAACCCAGACATAGTGAGTATGTGCTCACTGACAGAACTATTTTCCTCCATCTTACAACTGAAGAATTTGTCGGAGACTTCATATCTCTCGACCCGGGCATGAGCTTGGAAAACCATTTTCAGCTCTTCGAACATCTCATATGCTCCGTGTCTCTCAAAACGCTTTTGGAGCCCCGACTCTAAGCTGTAAAGCATGCCGCACTGAACGAGGGAGTAGTCATCAGCACGTGTCTGCCAAGTGTTCATAACGTCTTGGTTCTGTGGGACGGGTGCGTCACCTAGCGGTGCTAGTAGGACATATTCTTTCTTGGCAGCTATGAGGATGATCCTCAGGTTCCGGACCCAGTCCGTATAGTTGCTACCATCGTCTTTCAGCTTGGTTTTCTCTAGGAACGCGTTGAAGTTGAGGACAACGTTGGCCATTTGATCTACAAGACATATTGCAAAGATTTTAGACTAAGTTCATGATAATTAAGTTCATCTAATCAAATTATTCAATGAACTCCCACTTAGATAGACATCCCTCTTCTACTCATCTAAGTATAACATGATCCGAGTCAACTAGGCCATGTCCGATCATCACGTGAGACGGACTAATCAACGTCAGTGAACATCTTCATGTTGATTATATCTTCTATACGACTCATGCTCGACCTTTCGGTCTTCTGTGTTCCGAGGCCATGTCTGTACATGCTAGGCTCGTCAAGTCAACCTAAGTGTTTGCATGTGTAAATCTGTCTTACACCCGTTGTATGTGAACGTTGGAATCTATCACACCCGATCATCACGTGGTGCTTCGAAACAACGAACTGTCGCAACGGTGCTCAGTTAGGGGGAACACTTTCTTGAAATTATTATGAGGGGTCATCTTATTTACTACCGTCGTTCTAAGTAAACAAGATGCAAAACATGATAAACATCACATGCAATCAAATAATAACAGTGACATGATATGACCAATATCACATAGCTCCTTGATCTCCATCTTGGGGCTCCATGATCATCTTGTCACCGGCTTGACACCATGATCTCCATCATCATGATCTCCATCATCGTGTCTCCATGAAGTTGCTCGCCAACTATTACTTCTACTACTATGGCTAACGCGTTTAGCAATAAAGTAAAGTAATTTACATGGCGTTTCTCAATGACACGCAGGTCATACAAAAAATAAAGACAACTCCTATGGCTCCTGCCGGTTGTCATACTCATCGACATGCAAGTCGTGATTCCTATTACAATAGCATGAACATCTCATACATCACATATATATCATTCATCATTCATCACAACTTTGGCCATATCATATCACAAAGCACTTGCTGCAAAAACAAGTTAGACGTCCTCTAATTGTTGTTGCAAGTTTTACGTGGCTGAAATAGGGTTCTAGCAAGAACGTTTTCTTACCTACGTGAAAGCCACAACGTGATTTGTCAACTTCTATTTACCCTTCATAAGGACCCTTTTCATCAAATCCGCTCCAACTACAGTGGGAGAGACAGACACCCGCCAGCCATCTTATGCAACTAGTGCATGTCAGTCGGTGGAACTGGTCTCATGTAAGCGTACGTGTAAGGTTGGTCCGGGCCGCTTCATCCCACAATACCATTGAAGCAAGATAAGACTAGTAGCGGCAAGTAAGTTGACAACATCAACGCCCACAACAAATTGTGTTCTACTCGTGCATAAAGAACTACGCATAGACCTAGCTCTGATACCACTGTTGGGGAACGTTGCAGAAAACAAAAATTTTCCTATGGTTTCACCAAGATCCATCTATGAGTTCATCTAGCAATGAGTGATCGGATGCATCTACATACCTTTGTAGATCGCGAGCGGAAGCGTTCAAAGAACGGGGATGAGGGAGTCGTACTCGACGTGATCCAAATCACCGGAGATCCTAGCGCCGAACGGACGACACCTCCGCGTTCAACACACGTACGGTCAGCGTGACGTCTCCTCCTTCTTGATCCAGCAAGGGGGAAGGAGAGGTTGATGAAGATCCAGCAGCATGACGGCGTGGTGGTGGATGCAGGGCGTCACAGTAGCAGGGCTTCGCCTATACTACGAGAGGAAGATGTGTAGCAGGGGAGAGGGAGGCGCCAAGACTCAAGGTGCGGCTGCCCCCTCCCTCCCCCTCATATATATAGGCTCCCCTAGGGGGGGGGCCCTAGGAGATGAGATCTCCTAGGGGGGGGGCGGCGGCCAGGGCTGGAGTAGCCCCCAAGGCAAGGTGGGGCGCCCCCCCACCCCTAGGGTTCCAACCCTAGGCGCATGGGGTGGGCCTAGGAGGGCGCACCAGCCCACTATGGGCTGGTTCCCCTCCCCACTTTGGCCCATGGGGCCCTCCGAGATGGGTGGCCCCACCCGGTGGACCCTCGGGACCCTTCTGGTGGTCCCGGTACAATACCGGTGACCCCGAAACTTGTCCCGATGGCCGAAACAGCACTTCCTATATATAATTCTTTACCTCCGGACCATTCTGAAACTCCTCGTGACGTTCGGGATCTCATCCGGGACTCCGAACAACATTCGGGTTACTGCATATACATATCTTTACAACCCTAGCATCACCGAACCTTAACTGTGTAGACCCTACGGGTTCGCGAGACATGCAGACATGACCGAGACGACTCTCCGGTCAATAACCAATAGCGGGATCTGGATACCCATGTTGGCTCCCACATGTTCCTCGATGATCTCATTGGATGAACCACGGTGTCGAGGATTCAAGCAACCCCGTATGCAATTCCCTTTGTCAATCGATATGTTACTTGCCCGATATTCGATCGTCGATATCCCAATACCTTGTTCAATCTCGTTACCGGCAAGTCACTTTACTCGTACCGTAATGCATGATCTCGTGACCAGACACTTGGTCACTTTGAGCTCATAATGATGATGCATTACCGAGTGGGCCCAGTGATACCTCTCCGTCATACGGAGTGACAAATCCTAGTCTTGATCCGTGTCAACCCAACAGACACTTTCGAAGATACCCGTAGCATACCTTTATAGTCACCCAGTTACGTTGTGATGTTTGGTACACCCAAAGCACTCCTACGGTATCCGGGAGTTACACGATCTCATGGTCTAAGGAAAGGATACTTGACATTGGAAAAACTCTAGCAAACGAACTATACGATCTTTATGCTATGTTTAGGATTGGGTCTTGTCCATCACATCATTCTCCTAATGATGTGATCTCGTTATCAATGACATCCAATGTCCATAGTCAGGAAACCACGACTATCTGTTGATCAACGAGCTAGTCAACAAGAGGCTTACTAGGGACATGTTGGTGTCTATTATTCACACGTGTATTACGTTTCCGGATAACACAATTATAGCATGAATAAAGACAATTATCACGAACAAGGAAATATAATAATAATGCTTTTATTATTGCCTCTAGGGCATATTTCCAACACGGCCCCCCTTCCTCTTTTCCCCCCTCCGCGAATCCTATTCCAACTAGGAAAGGGGGGGGAATCCTACTCCCGGAGGGAGTAGGACTCCTCCTGGCGCGCCACCTCTAGGCCGGCTGCACCCCCTTTGAACCTTTATATACGGAGGCAAGGGCACCCCCTAGAGACACAAGTTGATCCACGTGATCATATTCTTAGCCGTGTGCGGCGCCCCCTTCCACAATAGTCCTCGATAATATTGTAGCGGTGCTTAGGCGAAGCCCTGCGACAGTAGTACATCAAAATTGTCACCACGTCGTCGTGCTAACGGAACTCTTCCCCGACACTTTGCTGGATCGGAGTCCGGGGATCGTCATCGAGCTGAACGTGTGCTAGAACTCAGAGGTGCCGTAGTTTCGGTACTTGATCGGTCGGACCGTGGAGACGTACGACTACATCAACCAAACGCTTCCGTTGTCGATCTACAAGGGTACGTAGATCACACTCTCCCCTCTCGTTGCTATGCATCACCATGATCTTGCGTGTGTGTTGGAATTTTTTTGAAATTACTACATTCCCCAACAGTGGTCTCAGAGCCTAGGTTTTATGTGTTGATGTTATATGCACGAGTAGAACACAAGTGAGTTGTGGGCGATATAAGTCATACTGCTTACCAGCATGTCATACTTTGGTTCGGCGGTATTGTTGGATGAAGCGGCCCGGACCAACATTACGCGTACGCTTACGCGAGACCGGTTCTCCCGACGTGCTTTGCACATAGGTGGCTTGCGGGTGACAGTTTCTCCAACTTTACTTGAACCGAGTGTGGCTACGCCCGGTCCTTGCGAAGGTTAAAACAACACCAACTTGACAAACTATCATTGTGGTTTTGATGCGTAGGCAAGATTGGTTCTTGCTTAAGCCCGTAGCAGCCACGTAAAACTTGCAACAACAAACTAGAGGACGTCTAACTTGTTTTTGCAGGGCATGTTGTGATGTGATATGGTCAAGACATGATGCTAAATTTTATCGTATGAGATGATCATGTTTTGTAACCAAGTTATCGGCAACTGGCAGGAGCCATATGGTTGTCGCTTTATTGTATGCAATGCAATCGCGCTGTAATGCTTTACTTTATCAGTAAGCGGTAGCGATAGTCATGGAAGCATAAGATTGGCGAGACGACAACGATGCTACGATGGAGATCAAGGTGTCGCGCGGTGACGATGGTGATCATGACGGTGCTTCGGAGATGGAGATCACAGGCACAAGATGATGATGGCCATATCATATCACTTATATTGATTGCATGTGATGTTTATCTTTTATGCATCTTATCTTGCTTTGATTGACGGTAGCATTATAAGATGATCTCTCACTAAATTATCAAGATAAAAGTGTTCTCCCTGAGTATGCACCGTTGCCAAAGTTCGTCGTGCCCAGACACCACGTGATGATCGGGTGTGATAAGCTCTACGTCCATCTACAACGGGTGCAAGCCAGTTTTGCACACGCAGAATACTCTGGTTAAACTTGACGAGCCTAGCATATGCAGATATGGCCTCGGAACACTGAGATCGAAAGATCGAGCGTGAATCATATAGTAGATATGATTAACATAGCGATGTTCACCATTGAAAACTACTCCATTTCACGTGATGATCGGTTATGGTTTAGTTGATTTGGATCACGTGATCACTTAGAGGATTAGAGGGATGTCTATCTAAGTGGGAGTTCTTTAAGTAATTTGATTAATTGAACTTAAATTTGTCATGAACTTAGTACCTGATAGTATCTTGCTTATGTATGTTTGATTGTAGATAGATGGCCCATGCTGTTGTTCCGTTGAATTTTAATGCGTTCCTTGAGAAAGCAAAGTTGAAAGATGATGGTAGCAATTACACGGATTGGGTCCGTAACTTGAGGATTATCCTCATTGCTACACAGAAGAATTACATCCTGGAAGCACCGCTGGGTGCCAGGCCTGCTGCTGGAGCAACACCAGATGTTATGAACGTCTGGCAGAGCAAAGCTGATGACTACTCAATAGTTCAGTGTGCCATGCTTTACGGCTTAGAATCGGGACTTCAACAACATTTTGAACGTCATGGAGCATATGAGATGTTCCAGGAGTTGAAGTTAATATTTCAAGCAAATGCCCGGATTGAGAGATATGAAGTCTCCAATAAGTTCTATAGCTGCAAGATGGAGGAGAATAGTTCTGTCAGTGAGCATATACTCAAAATGTCTGGGTATAATAATCACTTGATTCAGATGGGAGTTAATCTTCCAGATGATTGCGTCATTGACAGAATTCTCCAATCACTGCCACCAAGCTACAAGAGCTTCGTGATGAACTATAATATGCAAGGGATGAATAAGACTATTCCCGAGCTCTTCGCAATGCTGAAAGCTACGGGGGTAGAAATCAAAAAGGAGCATCAAGTGTTGATGGTCAACAAGACCACTAGTTTCAAGAAAAAGGGCAAAGGGAAGAAGAAGGGGAAGAACAGCAAGCAAGTTGCTGCTCAAGAGAAGAAACCCAAGTCTGGACCTAAGCCTGAAACTGAGTGCTTCTACTGCAAGCAGACTGGTCACTGGAAGCGGAACTGCCCCAAGTATTTGGCGGATAAGAAGGATGGCAAAGTGAAAAAAGGTATATGTGATATACATGTTATTGATGTGTACCTTACTAGAGCTCACAGTAGCACCTGGGTATTTGATACTGGTTCTGTTGCTAATATTTGCAACTCAAAACAGGGACTACGGATTAAGCGAACACTGGCAAAGGACGAGGTGACGATGCACGTAGGAAATGGTTCCAAAGTCGATGTGATCGCGGTCGGCACGCTACCTCTACATCTACCTTCGGGATTAGTATTAGACCTAAATAATTGTTATTTGGTGCCAGCGTTGAGCATGGGCATTATATCTGGATCTTGTTTAATGCGAGACGGTTATTCATTTAAATCAGAGAATAATGGTTGTTCTATTTATATGAGTAATATCTTTTATGGTCATGCACCTTTGAAGAGTGGTCTATTTTTGATAAATCTCGATAGTAGTAACACACATATTCATAATGTTGAAGCCAATAGATGCAGAGTTGATAATGGTAGTGCAACTTATTTGTGGCACTGCCGTTTAGGTCATATCGGTATAAAGCGCATGAAGAAACTCCATACTTATGGGCTTTTGGAACCACTTGATTATGAATCACTTGGTACTTGCGAACCGTGCCTCATGGGCAAGATGACTAAAACACCGTTCTCCGGTACTATGGAGAGAGCAACAGATTTGTTGGAAATCATACATACAGATGTATGTGGTCCGATGAATATTGAGGCTCGTGGCGGATATCGTTATTTTCTCACCTTCACAGATGACTTAAAGCAGATATGGGTATATCTACTTAATGAAACATAAGTCTAAAACATTTGAAAAGTTCAAAGAATTTCAGAGTGAAGTTGAAAATCATCGTAACAAGAAAATAAAGTTTCTACGATCTGATCGTGGAGGAGAATATTTGAGTTATGAGTTTGGTGTACATTTGAAACAATGCGGAATAGTTTCGCAACTCACGCCACCCGGAACACCACAGCGTAATGGTGTGTCCGAACGTCGTAATCGTACTTTACTGGATATGGTGCGATCTATGATGTCTCTTACTGATTTACCACTATCGTTTTGGGGTTATGCTTTAGAGACGGCCGCATTCACATTAAATAGGGCACCATCAAAATCCGTTGAGACGACGCCTTATGAACTATGGTTTGGCAAGAAACCAAAGTTGTCGTTTCTTAAAGTTTGGGGCTGCGATGCTTATGTGAAAAAGCTTCAACCTGATAAGCTCGAACCCAAATCGGAGAAATGTGTCTTCATAGGATACCCAAAGGAGACTGTTGGGTACACCTTCTATCACAGATCCGAAGGCAAGACATTCATTGCTAAGAATGGATCCTTTCTAGAGAAGGAGTTTCTCTCGAAAGAAGTGAGTGGGAGAAAAGTAGAACTTGATGAGGTAACTGTACCTGCTCCCTTATTAGAAAGTAGTACATCACAGAAACCTGTTTCTGCGACAACTACACCAATTAGTGAGGAAGCTAATGATAATGATCATGAAACTTCAAGACAAGATACTACTAAACCACGTAGATCAACCAGAGTAAGATCCACGCCAGAGTGGTACGGTAATCCTATTCTGGAAATCATGCTACTAGATCATGATGAACCTACGAACTATGAAGAAGCGATGGTGAGCCCAGATTCCGCAAAATGGTTTGAAGCCATGAAATCTGAGATGGGATCCATGTATGAGAACAAAGTATGGACTTTGGTTGACTTGCCTGATGATCGGCAAGCAATTGAGAATAAATGGATCTTCAAGAAGAAGACTGACGCTGAAAGTAATATTACTGTCTACAAAGCTCGACTTGTCGCAAAAGGTTTTCGACAAGTTCAAGGGGTTGACTACGATGAGACCTTCTCACCCGTAGCGATGCTTAAGTCTGTCCGAATCATGTTAGCAATTGCCGCATTTTATGATTATGAAATTTGGCAGATGGATGTCAAAACTGCATTCCTGAATGGATTTCTGGAAGAAGAGTTGTATATGATGCAACCGGAAGGTTTTGTCGATCCAAAGGGAGCTAACAAAGTGTGCAAGCTCCAGCGATCCATTTATGGACTGGTGCAAGCCTCTCGGAGTTGGAATAAACGCTTTGATAGTGTGATCAAAGCATTTGGTTTTATACAGACTTTCGGAGAAGCCTGTATTTAGAAGAAAGTGAGTGGGAGCTCTGTAGCATTTCTGATATTATATGTGGATGACATATTACTGATTGGAAATGATATAGAATTTCTGGATAGCATAAAGGGATACTTGAATAAGAGT
This sequence comes from Triticum aestivum, assembly GCF_018294505.1. NCBI lineage: Eukaryota > Viridiplantae > Streptophyta > Magnoliopsida > Poales > Poaceae > Triticum > Triticum aestivum. The sequence continues at coordinate 34,757,027 of NC_057806.1, read as the reverse complement.
TTTTCAATGAAAGACCTCGGTGAAGCTGCTTACATATTAGGCATAAAGATCTATAGAGATGGATCAAAACGCTTAATTGGACTTTCACAAAGCACATACCTTGACAAGATTTTGAAGAAGTTCAAAATGGATCAAGCAAAGAAAGGGCTCTTGCCTGTGTTACAAGGTGTGAAGTCGAGTCAGACTCAATGCCCGACCACTGCAGAAGATAGAGAGAAAATGAAAGATGTTCCCTATGCTTCAGCCATAGGCTCTATCATGTATGCAATGCTGTGTACCAGACCTGATGTGTGCCTTGCTATAAGTCTAGCAGGGAGGTACCAAAGTAATCCAGGAGTGGATCACTGGACAACGGTCAAGAACATCCTGAAGTACCTGAAAAGGACTAAGGATATGTTTCTCGTATATGGAGGTGACAAAGAGCTCATCGTAAACGGTTACGTTGATGCAAGCTTTGACACTGATCCGGACGATTCTAAATCGCAAACCGGATACGTGTTTACATTAAACGGTGGAGCTGTCAGTTGGTGCAGTTCTAAACAAAGCGTCGTGGCGGGATCTACATGTGAAGCGGAGTACATAGCTGCTTCGGAAGCAGCAAACGAAGGAGTCTGGATGAAGGAGTTCATATCCGATCTAGGTGTCATACCTAGTGCATCGGGTCCAATGAAAATCTTTTGTGACAATACTGGTGCAATTGCCTTGGCAAAGGAATCCAGATTTCACAAGAGAACCAAACACATCAAGAGACGCTTCAATTCCATCCGGGATCTAGTCCAGGTGGGAGACATAGAGATTTGCAAGATACATACGGAGCTGAATGTAGCAGACCCGTTGACTAAGCCTCTTCCACGAGCAAAACATGATCAGCACCAAAGCTCCATGGGTGTTAGAATCATTACTGTGTAATCTAGATTATTGACTCTAGTGCAAGTGGGAGACTGAAGGAAATATGCCCTAGAGGCAATAATAAAGTTATTATTTATTTCCTTATATCATGATAAAAGTTTATTATTCATGCTAGAATTGTATTAACCGGAAACATAATACATGTGTGAATACATAGACAAACAGAGTGTCACTAGTATGCCTCTACTTGACTAGCTCGTTAATCAAAGATGGTTATGTTTCCTAACCATGGACAAAGAGTTGTCATTTGATTAACGGGATCACATCATTAGTTGAATGATCTGATTGACATGATCCATTCCATTAGCTTAGCATCCGATCGTTTAGTATGTTGCTATTGCTTTCTTCATGACTTATACATGTTCCTATGACTATGAGATTATGTAACTCCCGTGTGCCGGAGGAACACTTTGTGTGCTACCAAACGTCACAACGTAACTGGGTGATTATAAAGGTGCTCTACAGGTGTCTCCAAAGGTACATGTTGGGTTGACGTATTTCGAGATTAGGATTTGTCACTCCGATCGTCGGAGAGGTATCTCTGGGCCCTCTCGGTAATGCACATCACTTAAGCCTTGCAAGCATTGCAACTAATGAGTTAGTTGCGGGATGATGTATTACGGAACGAGTAAAGAGACTTGCCGGTAACGAGATTGAACTAGGTATTGGATACCGACGATCGAATCTCGGGCAAGTAACATACCGATGACAAAGGGAACAACGTATGTTGTTATGCGGTCTGACCGATAAAAGATCTTCGTAGAATATGTAGGAACCAATATGGGCATCCAGGTCCCGCTATTGGTTATTGACCGGAGACGTGTCTCGGTCATGTCTACATTGTTCTCGAACCCGTAGGGTCCGCACGCTTAAGGTTTCGATGACAGTTATATTATGAGTTTATACGTTTTGATGTACCGAAGGTTGTTCGGAGTCCCGGATGAGATCACGGACATGACGAGGAGTCTCAAAATGGCCGAGACATAAAGATTGATATATTGGAAGCCTATGTTTGGATATCGAAAGTGTTCCGGGTGAAATCGGGATTTTTCCGGAGTACCGGGAGGTTACCAGAACCCCCCGGAAGATATACGGGCCTTAGTGGGCCTTAGTAGAAAAGAGAAGAGCCAACCAGAGATGGGCCGCGCGCCCCTCCCCTCCCTTGGTCCGAATAGGACAAGGAGAGGGGGCCGGCCCCCCTTCCTCTTTTCCCCCTCCGCGAATCCTATTCCAACTAGGAAAGGGGGGGAATCCTACTCCCGGAGGGAGTATGACTCCTCCTGGCGCGCCACCTTTAGGCCGGCCGCACCCCCCCTTTGAACCTTTATATACGGAGGCAGGGGCACCCCCTAGAGACACAAGTTGATCCACGTGATCATATTCTTAGCCGTGTGCGGCGCCCCCTTCCACAATAGTCCTCGATAATATTGTAGCGGTGCTTAGGCGAAGCCCAGCGACAGTAGTACATCAAGATCGTCACCACGCCGTCGTGCTGACGGAACTCTTCCCCGACACTTTGCTGGATCGGAGTCCAGGGATCATCATCGAGCTGAACGTGTGCTAGAACTCGGAGGTGCCGTAGTTTCGGTACTTGATCGGTCGGACCGTGGAGACGTACGACTACATCAACCAAACGCTTCCGTTGTCGATCTACAAGGGTACGTAGATCACACTCTCCCCTCTCGTTGCTATGCATCACCATGATCTTGCGTGTGCGTAGGAATTTTTTTGAAATTAGTACGGTCCCCAACACGCCCTTCCCCTGTCCCGCGCCCCTGCGCCCCTGCCCTGCCCCGCAGGCGCCGGCCCCTCCGCTGTGCCCCCTCCGCCCCTGCGTGCGCTGTGATATATTAGATTTTTAGATGTTTTTAGATATTTTTTAGATGTTTTTAGATGTTTTTACATGTTTTTTAGATTATTTTAATTTATGTTTAGTTTAGTTTTAAGATTAGGAAAATTTCAGATGTGTAGTTATATTTATTTAGATGTGGAGTTAATTTAGATGTTGTAATTTGTTCGTAAAAATTGTGCACTTTTGTATAAAAACTTTATTTTTTTCATATGTACGAAAATGTAGAATGAAAACGAAAACTCCTATAAAAACCTGAGTTGGTGGTGATGGTGTGTCTGCCATCCAACCATTTCGGCCGTCCGATCTACATCTAACGCATACGAATCAGTTGCGACATTTTTTACAAAAGGGCCCCTGCCACTCCAGTCTCTCCCAATCTGGAACCCCATCGTGGCTTCGTCTCTCCCGATCTGGAACCCTCTCGTGGCTTCCTCTCTCCCCATCCCCTCCACCTTGCCATCGCTGCCGCCACCGACACCGTCAGGCTACTCGACGTCGTCGTCGTCGCCGCCACCGACGCCGTCAGGCTGCTCAACGTCGCTGCCGCCGCTGGCGCCCTCTGCCCCGACAACGGCGTCGACCCTCACGCCCCTGCCGGCCTCGACGCGCCGCCCACCGTGCCCTGCCGTCCCCTGTGAGCGCCAGCCTGCTCCTGCACCCCTCCCCTGTCCCGCGCCCCTGCCCTGCCCCGCAGGCGCCGGCCCCTCCGCCGTGCCCCTTCCGCCCCTGCATGCGCTGTGATATATTAGATTTTTAGATGTTTTTAGATATTTTTAGATGTTTTTAGATGTTTTTACATGTTTTTTAGATTATTTTAATTTATGTTTAGTTTAGTTTTAAGATTAGGAAAATTTCAGATGTGTAGTTATATTTATTTAGATGTGTAGTTAATTTAGATATTGTAATTTGTTCGTAAAAATTGTGCACTTTTGTATAAAAACTTTATTTTTTTCATATGTACGAAAATGTAGAATGAAAACGAAAACTCCTATAAAAACCTGAGTTGGTGGTGATGGTGTGTCTGCCATCCAACCATTTCGACCGTCCGATCTACATCTAACGCATACGAATCAGTTGCAACATTTTTTTACAAAAAGGCCCCTGCCACTCCAGTCTCTCCCAATCTGGAACCCCATCGTGGCTTCGTCTCTCCCGATCTGGAACCCTCTCGTGGCTTCCTCTCTCCCCATCCCCTCCGGCCAGCCATGGAACCCCGGTCTGCCGCGGTGGTCGGCGCCGGCGTAGTCTGCCCAGGTGACTCGCATGTCTCCTCTCTGCCTCTGCAGCGCCCCCCCCCCCCCCCCCCCCCCCCCCCCCCAAATCTGGGCCATCCCGTCTCCTTTCAGCATTGTAAAAGGAGCACGAGGTCAAAGGGGGGCAAGCGCTGAGCGGCTGGAAGCTGATGCCTGACGGGACACCATGCACTAGGGACAATCTCTGCTCGTTTTCCACCAGGTGCTACCTCAAACTAACGCCTACTCTGAGCCCGCATTCGCTAGCTACAGCCGTGGCCAACCATTGCCCACAATGGCTTAGGCTGATGCCTGATGGGACACCATGCTTAGACGAGGAGTGCACGCCGTGGAAGTAATCTGTTCTACGGTTCCACCCTGAACGGCAGCGGGCTTCCGAGATATTCGCCTATCGAGGTAAATATTGTTCTGCTTCTTCGATGTTACTTGATGCATGCTAGGTGCTTGACAAAATGACAGAGTGTGTATATCGTCATACACGTATTTAGTATTAGCCATTCAGTTGGTAGATGCAGCTTCTTGGAACTGTTGAAAATTGGCCTCCGGTGAAGAATAACAGTGCGCTGAATGTCTCAACTATGTATCAGGTACCACACATGTTTTGTCTGTCCATTTCTATGCCATTATTTTTCTTCTGGCTTTGGTTGCTTTGTTAGTGAATGCGCGGTGAGGGGTTTACTCTTAGAACTTCTAAATTTTAGTTCAAATCATGACCTGAAGTTTGGACATTTCACAAACTTATTTTTAGTTTGCATCCAATGATTCTGAATATGAAGTTTCTGAACCTAATTAAGTGTTTGCATCTTAAAATACACCCACCTTAGTTTTTAAATTGCAGCAAAAAAATTATAAAATACATGTTGCACATTGAGTGTTGGAAATTAAAGTGAAGGTATTGACTTACATTTTAAATACTTGACATACTTTCCATGAACTTGCATTGACTTTATAGATTCTAATTTTTGTTATTAACTTGGAAAGTCTTATTACTTCAGGTCTTGAATCCCTACATGGTGATCCTATCCTGGTAAACAAGTACTTAAGAACAATTTTTGGCCAATGTTAACTTTTTTTGGCTCATGGTTCAACATGTTTCCAAATCAGATATGGAAGACAAGTACTCCAGCCGCTGATGAAAGTGGCCCAGAAGCACACATAATGAGGGACGTGGTTTTGATTTATAGAGCATTTGAGGATCAAATGAGATGAAGATTCAGTTCTCTAATTTCTGTTTTGGTTCAATTTTTTCATCATTTCTACTCAAGGTGGCGAAGGGTTTCCTTGTGATCAGCGCGGCACCAATCTTCTGGGTGTTATGGAAGACCAAGAATAAATCCTGCTTTAAATGTGTTCGTCCTGGAGATCCAACCACTGTAGTTTTTTTATGTTTGTCAGTTCTTAGCATCTTGGGCAACCTTTGCAGAAAGGGGCTCTTTAAGGACTGTTGCGACAGCGATCCGGTAAGCTGGAACCAATAAACTGTCGTCCTCCTTTTTGTGCCCTCCTGTGTTAGCCTATTTGGGATTCTATGTCCAATTTCTTTTTTCTCTGTATGAGAGTTGGCTGTAGTTCGTCAATTACTGGTCGACGATGCTGATGCTCATGTTACAAGGATATGATGTAAGGAGTAGTTGTTTATGCTTTTGTGTTCTGTTTGGGTGGCTTATACCTGGCTCGTACACTGGTGTGTGTGCATGTGTATACTGGAATGATTTCAGCAACGATATTGGGCATGTAAGCTACTTTTCTTGGAAAAAAAGTGCAGCTACATGGCAAACATGACAGATGTGAAGATTTTACTGAAGAGAAAGTTGTGCAAATTCTTATTTTGGGGGAAATTTCACTCAAATGCGTGTAAGCTTGGGAACAAAATTGAATATCCGAAGAAAGATATCGATATTTATTACACAAAGGATGACCCGACACAGGTCAATTTGAGCACACTACATAGTAAAATAAACTATTTTTTGATGTTCCGTGCAACGCACGGGCATCTTACTAGTATAAGAAAAAACAAAGGAAAAAATGAAGAAAACCGCCCGACCCGTCCACCACCGCATTTTCATAAAGTGTTTCCACCGAGTCCACGTCGCACCGATCAAGCACCCGCGGCGAAGCAAGTCTTTTTTTAAGGTAGTTCTTTGTTAAAGTGAGGGGGGGGGGGGGCGTCGGACATTACATGAGGCGGGGGAGGGGGGTGTCGGAAAAAATAAGAAGAGGAAGAAGAAGAAAAAAAGAGGAGAAGAAGAAGGAATAGAGGAGTACAAGAGTACTCCTCTATTCCTTCTTCTTCTCCTCTTCTTTTTTCTTCTTCTTTTTTATCGGGAATGAAGGTGTCGAGGATCGCCGAGCGGTCGAGGGTTGGAAACTAGGGCAGAGGGTCGAGGGGTTTTGTTGAATCCTTTGACACTAGCTAGACAAATGTGAAGCGTTGCCGAGGCCACCCCAAACCCGGGAGAAGCTAGGTCTACGTTTGCCACTAATATATCCACCTGCTTCTTGTTTAGAAAAGTGTATATATGTATGTATGTTCTCTGTGTATATATGTTCATATATGCAAAAGTTAGATTTCGAGAAAAGTGAGCACCCCCTCTCGACCGTGATAACTTATACCACGGGAGCACCCCCTGGCCCTCTCGCTCGACCAAAACTCTCGAGGACACCCAAACCCTAGAAAAAAATGATCGATGTCGGTCTCCTACCCCCTCCCGCCGCGCCCCTACCCGACAAACTCTCTCGAGGGCCCAAATTTACCAAGTTAAAAGAGCATTGTCGTCGAGGCCACCCCAAACCCTTGAAGCATTGTCGAGGCCACCCCAAACCCTTGAAGCGTTGCCGAGGCCACCCCAAACCCTAGAGAAGCAGCGTCGAGGCCACTAATATGATTCCTTATTGTGATTAGCTAGCTAGTTCTACGTTTGCCACTAATATATCCATCTGTCATGTTTGAATAATAATTTCCATGTTGTAAATATTTGCAGAAACTATGGAGCACCCCCCAGACGAAGCAACAGAAGCGGTGTTGGGGACATAATCGCACAAGGAAGTGATGTCGTCTTGTCGTTTCTCAATGACACCGATGGTCTGGAAGGACAGGGTGAAGAAGCAGGCTATGATTATGATGGCTCCGGTGACCCAATGCCGGTGCAAGAAGGAGACCGTGATGACGGCTCCGGTGACCCAATGCCGGTGCAAGAAGGAGACCGTGATGACGGCTCCGGTAACCCAATGCCGGTGCAAGAAGGAGACCGTGATGATGGCTCCGGTGACCGAACCGAGTCCGGCTAGGTGTATATATTAGTTAAGCCTGTGCTGACTAGCTAATTGATGCATTCATTGTTTTGGTATATGTACACATATTAATTAACTCTCGTATTTCTTCTTTTTTCTAGCCCTCCGGATCAAGCACAACTTCAATAAAGAGACAAGGCCCAAAGAAAAAGTTGCGCTTAGATAAAAGGTTTGAGATCACAGCAATCGCACGCGATGGCATGCCGGTTGAACCCATCCGGACAAAGGAAACATTTGCTGCTCAGTGCGGGTTCTTGTTAGGGACAAGATCGCGATCAGTATCCACCAATGGTTAAAGCCTAAGAATGAAGACCCTGAGGTGTCTTATGTCGACGATATGCAGAAAGATGATCTTTGGACCGTGCTGAAGGCAAATTTCATCCTACCGCCAGAGGAGGATCCGGAGAAGCCATTTAAAGAGCAATTGATCAAGTCTCATGCTCTTAAGAAGATGGCAGAACTATTCGGGAGGTGGAAGAATGAGCTGAAATCATTTGTTGACAAAGAAAAGACACCAGAATTCACCGGCCGGTATGAGAAGACCAGAGATCACTGGCCCGCATTTGTGGCCCATAAGACATCGGACAAGAGTAAGAAGATGTCAGTGACAAACAAGAAAAATGCTGCGAAGAAGAAGCATCACCATCGCACGGGGTCACGTGGCTACCTCAAAGACCGGCCGTTGTGGGCCAAGGCTGAGAATGACCTGATTGATAAAGGGGTCGAACCAGAGACATTGAACTGGCCAGACCATTGCCGGACTTGGTTCTTCGGAGTTGGCGGATCCTTGGACCCTGTATCAGGAAAGTGCGTTTGGACGGACGAGCAACTGAGAATACCTGTTACGAGGCTTCAGGAGTATATTGAGGCAGCGCAGCAAGGGACGTTCGTTCCAGACAAAGATAACGACGAGCTCACAATGGCTCTCGGGAATCCTGAGCACCCTGGACGGACACGAGGCACGCCAGGCTCCGTTCCGTGGAAGGCTGGGTTTCCGAATGTAGGGGGTTACAAATGCCAGGAGAGGAGGAAGAAAGTGGAGCATACCCAACTGCAGGCGCTGCACGCAAGGGTACAAGTGATAGAGTAACGAGAAGCAAATCGCAGCAAACGACTTGCCGAAGCTTCCCCTGAAGCTACCCCACCATCTCAGCGGAGAAGCAGCATGGCTTCCACCGAGCAGCTTCAGCTGGAGCCTCTCTTCACGGCTCCTGCTAGCTACCCCGTGGATGCTATCACGGAGTCTCAACATTGCCACCTTATGACGCAATGGATGAAATTGAAAGTCAAGGCAGCTGTTGGCTCTGTTTACCTACTGAACCTGGCGCAACCTACCATTGCCGGCTGATTCCAGAAGGATATGCTAGGGTGATGGTGGATGAAATAACAGACGGATTTGAGGACCTCGAGCTTGACCACTCTACCAATGAAGGGGAGACTCGGCTGGGTTCTTCTTTGAAGACTCCATGCCTATGGCGGAAGGAGCTCACCAACCTTCCGAACAGGACGCCTCCGCCTCCTCCTCCTCCTCCGGCGAGTCAGGGCACTCCGCCTCCTTCTTTGGCGAGTGATCAGGGCACTCAGCCTCCTTCTCCGGCGCGTGGTGGCACTCCGCCTTCTTCTCCTTTTGCGCCGGCGCGCCCGAGCAGCCAGCCTCCTCCTTCTCTGCCTCGCCAGCAAGGGCGGAAGAGACCCGCTGCCGCTTTGGCTGCTCTGGCGCGTCGTAGTCCTTCTCCTCTGCCTCGTAAGCAAGCACGAAAGAAGACAACCGCAGCCGCTCCGTCTGCTCCGGCGTTTAGCAGTACAGCCAGAGGCGGGAGGCAATACAGATTCGGTCCTTCTCTGAAGACTCCAGAGAAGTTACCATACGAGAGGAGCCTGGAGGAAAACGCGTAGATCGTGCGAGCCGAAGTGAAGAACTTCTTTGAAGGGGTGAAAGCAAAAAACATCCACCTCCGGAGGAGAAGATAGATCCGGTGAAAGCGAAGCGCACTATGGCTGCCCTGAAGAAACCACCAAAGTCTCCGCCGAAAGGCAACTATGAGCGCATTATTGAAAGGTCATTTACCAAAGCGGAGCGATCGGGAAGTGCTATCAGTGATCAAAGGTTAAAGGAACAACGAGCTGGGAAAAAATTGCCCAGCTCGGAGAACAAGCGAACCAATCGTGCCCCCCCCCGCTCAAGGTGTCTAGCGATATCGTCGCTAATGATCCGAGGATGGTGCCTGGTTATACCAATCTTGGAAATTACCTGCCCGACGATGTACATTATGATTTCTTGGAGGTGGACGAACACAGATACGAGTACGGGAAGCCTCTCGTCAAAGATGAAAGATCTCTAACAACGATGATGCGAAGATTCCATGATTGGTACATGAAAACCTGCAGAGAGTCTGGGGGGAGGAATACTTTGACGCTGAGAGTTAAAAAGGAGCATGATCTCGTTGGAATTGATCTGTTGAATGTTCCATTTGAGGAGTTCTACCAGTTTTTCAATCAACATGCCCTCGATAAATTAACGGTCCCTTGCTACTGTCTGTAAGTACTACTTCTGTCATTAAGTCTCTATATATATGTCAGCTCTTTCATTGCATGTATATATAATTATCCTCACTATATTATGGAGATTGAAGATCGCTGAATTGAAGAAAAGACAAATCGATGATATTGGGTTCATTAACACAAATCTCATAGATGCATATATGGTTGAATTTCAGGAAGAAGATACCGAGGCCAACTTGCTACAATCGTTTGTATTAAATTAAAACAAAGCTATAATAATCTTGAGTGTTACTTTCTTGTGCATATTCGGTTTCCCTTATTAGTCGAGGTTATAGTAATGTAATTGATGAGTTATGCATGTGTGCGCAGGTTCCACTATATTCTCCTAGAAATTAAGCTTGAGCAGGGACTAGTAACCGTCTTAGACTCGAGACGAAAAGATCCCAAGGAGTATGCGGACATGACTGAAATGCTAGAGAGGTAAGTTAAATCGCTCAATCGCACCATATCGGCAACTTTGTTCATTTCCTGATATCAAGTAATTGTTTTCTTTGTCTGGCAGGGTTTGGAAAAAATTCACCTCAAAAACTCCGGGACTGCCGAAGAAGCTGCAATTTAAACACCCGAAAGTAAGTACTATAGTACCATGTTCTGCGCATCTCCTAGTGATTCAAGCGCTAGTTTCATCAATACCATTTAGCATGCTTGCTTATCAGTTTGATTGACCTCTATTTCTTGTAAAGTGGTTGTGGCAGGAAGCCGGGAATAATTACTGTGGATACTATGTTTGCGAGTCCATCCACCACACGACCTGTGAGCGGGGCTACTCTAACAAACAATATAAAGTGCGTAAATAATAATATTCACAATTTTATTTTATTACCATCATTTGTGTTGAGTTTCATTTATTCATATATATGTATTGACCCCCTTCTTCAAATTAGATATTTCGGATGTGGGATGAACTCCTACCACCAGATCCTATGCGAGCAATTCAAGAGAAATTGATGGCATTCTTACTTGACCACGTGATCAATAAAGACGGAGAATACCATGTGGACCCTGAGTTCATATATAATTAGGAGATTATATCGTAAGAGGTAATTATATTGTATATATGTAGCCAGTAGCGTCGGATAGATATACGAGAACTTGTTGTTCGATCAATCTCTCAGAGAAGGAGAGGTGGTCGATATCACTTCTCTCTGTATGCATATGTTCATGACGATCTTCTGTTTCCTTCATTTGCTTACTAGCTAGCGTGCCTATTCCTCTCTATACGTATAGTACGTAGCGTCGACCAAGCACGGAGATAAGAAAGGACACTTCTCTATATTAATTAGCTATCTAACACAATATATGAAACACCTAAATTAACCCCCCAAAACCCCCTAAACCCCCTTTAAAAAAAACCCCGAGCCCCTGAAATGCTGACGCGTGGATGCCTATTGGTCCCGATTGGTGCCACCAACCGAGACAAAAGGGCCTTCTGCCTGGGCTCGCCGCACCGGCCACGTGGAGACCCATCTGTACCGGTTTATGTAAGAACCAGGACTAAAGGCATAGGGCATTAGTAACGACACTTTAGTCCTGGTTCAACAACCGGGACAAATGGCCCATACGAACCGGGACAATAGGCCCTTTTTCTACTAGTGTTAGCTATCACTTCGGTCTGGATTTAAATTTAATGTTTCGTTCACTTAACATTTCTTAGGACGGAACCCACCATATCAGTTTGATTTCCCTGACCAAATTTCTCTATTATTAGCATCATAATCAAACAACTAACATTAATGTGGCGTGAGACCAATTAATTTCAGATCGTTACATGATATCTCCAAAAAAAATCTGTGGTATTTCAAAGATTTAACCAATTTTAAAAATACCATTAAACTTGAGAAAACACGCAATAAATGTAAAGTTTTTTAAATAAAAAATCAGTTTATAAATATGGATGAAATTTCCAGACACTTTAAATTAATATTATATAGTTCAAAGACTTCACATTTTTAATGACTTTTTTGTAATTCATTTACATATTTTTCTTCATAAAATGTGCGAAAGCTGCAGAATTAAGTTCCAAAATTTAGATATTTTTAATACCCGATTCTTTTGTTTTCACACCGTTGTTCGTATTATCAAATTTACGCTATGATCACTTTTTGATACACATTGAACATTTTTCAAAATACATGATATAGGTTTGAACATTTTCTAGAATACATGTTAACATTTTTCAAATACAGGTTGAACAATTTTTGCATGGTATGAAACATTTTAAAAAAATATGTGAATATTGATGTACATTGTATAAACATTTTGTTAAGCTGATAACTGGAAGTCCCAACCGATAAGAATCCTAGTGAACCTAGAAAAAGAATACAAGCCCAGAAAAAACTACCCCTTTTTCGAGAACTTTTTAAAAGTTCTACCAATATGTGTTCTGATCGCCAATTCATATTAGATATACTAAATCCAGCAGCGGTCGATTGAAATTGAGAGAATAAGGTAAATAATGTTGACTTTACTTTTTCTGATTCTGAAATCGCCTTCAGCAACTAGTACTCCTGTAAATAATAGGTTAGATCCATTGACTTTCTTTCTAAAAAATATTCGTTGATTCAATTAAAATAAACAAATAAAGCTCGCTATACCTGGCTCTGCATATTCATGCATTTATGCTCGTAACCTATATCCGCATTATATTACGTATACTAAAAAATACTAGACAATCTTTTTTTTCACATAAAGAAATAAAGAAGTCAAGCCTACTAAAGGCTCGAAATAGAAGGTAAGTTTAAATCCGTCATGGAATAGGTGTCTCAGTTTCAAGATAACTGCAAGCATTGCCACATGCTAACAACATGCCCTCGCACTGCACATAAACTGGGGAAAATATCCAGTGATTTAGCTCATCACATGATACACTGCTCCAGGACCGTGTGGTGCGTTGGATCTACATGCAAGGGACATGATCAACTCAGTTATCATGTACAGATGCCCCGTTGGTACATTTGCATCTGTACCCCCCAAAACAACATGTCTTTACAAACTCAAAACAGATTTCCACATCTCTCCTCAATATCCCCATTGTTCTCAGTTTTACCAACAAGTATTGAATACTGTAGCCCGGTCGGTCTTATCTGAACCAAACCAAAAGGCGTGGATTGATCAAACTTAAACCACATCATTAGGCCATGTTCGGTACTTCACAGCGGATCAATCAACCAAGATTTTTTTTTTCAAAAAGGGGACTCCCCGGCCTCTTGATGCATACGGTCATCTTATTAACCAATTAACAAAAAGTGCCAACAAGGTTCCAAAGTCTCCAACTGAAAAAAAAGCAGCTCACACAGAGCCGAAAAGGCTAGATACATAAACTAGCCAGGAAAAGACGCCACAACCGGCTAGCTAAAAATAGATAGGTAAACTAATTGCCTATCCTATTACATGACCGCCATCCAAACCGATTGAAGATATCCCGAGCTACCATCTCCCAACGGATAGATCCAGTAACCAAATGCTCCCTGGCCTCCATCGGAGTGAGTAGCGACCACGAACGGATCACTGCCGTAGTTCGTAAAATAACCTGCAAAAAATGAATCCGTGATGTTTTGTTAAAAACCAAATCATTTCTGTAATTTCAGGTAGTCCACAACAAAGCGCAAACTCCAACCCGAATATGTCTTGCTAAGTCAGGCTCAACCCCATTAAGCCATGTCCCAAATAATGTATTGACAGAAGTCGGTGGAGTAATATTAAAAGCAATATGGACCGTCCGCCAAAGGACTTTGGCCAACGGGCAATCAAAGAATAGGTGCTTAATCGTCTCATCCCGATCACAGAAACTATACCTAGTAGGTCCTGTCCAATTACGCTTTATCAAGTTGTCCTTTGTTAAAATAACTTGTTTATGGACAAACCACATAAACACTTTAATTTTTAAAGGAACTTTGACATCCCAGACATTCTTGGAAGTTGGAATGGAGTTCGAATTAATAACATCAATGTACATTGATTTAACTGTAAATACTCCAGATCTAGTCAACTTCCAGCGTAATCCATCGGGTTGGTGAGAAAGTTGAACCTCCATCAGTCTCCTAACTAGATGGAGCCATTCTTCCCAACGATTGCCCGCTAGCGACCGTCTAAACTGAATATTAAGGGGGATAGATTGAAATACCATTGCCACGAACACCTCACGTCGTTGAGCAATTTGATATAAAGACGGATATTGAATGGCTAAAGGTGAGTCGCCAAACCAAGTATCCTCCCAGAAATGTGTACTTGCACCATTTTGAATAACAAACTTCGTTCTATGGAACATTGATTGTTTGACTTTCATTAGTCTTTTCCAGAAAGGCGAATCAGTCGGCCTGATTGTGACCTGGGACAATATTTTAGTCTGGAGTTACTTGCTGCGGAGGATCTGCGCCCACATGGCCTCAGTCCCGGAAGAAAGCTTCCACAACCACTTACTAAGAAGGCATTTGTTCTTAACTTCAAGATTTTCAATACCAAGACCCCCTTGGTCTTTCGGTCGACAGATGATGTCCCATTTAGCAAGCCGGTATTTTCTTTTAAGTTCATCACCCTGCCAAAAGAAACGCGACCGATAGAAGTCCAGTCTTTTCCTAACTCCAACTGGGACCTCAAAGAACGATAAGAGGAACATAGGCATACTCGTGAGCACCAAATTAATCAAGATTAAACAGCCTCCGTATAACATGAGCTTACCCTTCCAGCAACTCAGTTTCTTCTCAAATCGATCCTCGATGCACTTCCATTCTTTGTTTGTTAGCCTACGATGGTGTATCGGAATACCAAGGTATGAGAAAGGTAAACTCCCTAACTCGCACCCAAAAAATTGCCTATAAGACTCCTGTTCGTCTTTGGCTCTACCAAAGCAGAACAACTCGCTCTTATGAAAGTTAATCTTTAACCCAGTCAATTGTTCAAAAAGGCATAACACCAGCTTCATATTTCTCGCCTTGGCCAAATCATGCTCCATAAAGATGATTGTATCATCAGCGTATTGAAGGATGGATACACCTCCATCAACAAGATGAGGTACCAAACCACCCACTTGACCATTCTCCTTAGCCCTTCCTATCAAAATTGCTAAAATATCCACCACAATGTTAAACAGGATAGGGGACATCGGATCTCCTTGTCTGAGGCCTTTATCTGTCTAGAAGTAATGACCTATATTGTCATTCACTTTAATTTCCACACTTCCTTTTTGCGTAAAGGATTCGACCTGTCGGCGCCAGGCTTCATCAAAACCTTTCATACGCAATGCCTGTTGGAGGAATGACCACTTGACCTTATTGTACGCTTTTTCGAAATCCACCTTAAAAATTACTCCATCTAATTTTTTGGAGTGGATTTCATGGAGCGTTTCATGAAGAACAACCACCCCTTCAAGGATGTTCCTGTCCGGCATGAAAGTAGTTTGGGATTATTGCACCACAGAATGTGCAATCTGTGTGAGCCTATTGGTCCCGACCTTGGTGAAGATTTTGAAACTAACATTGAGGAGGCAGATCGGCCTGAACTGCTCAATTCTCACAGCATCCATTTTCTTAGGGAGCAATGTGATAGTTCCAAAATTCAAGTGAAATAATTGAAGCTGTCCAGAGAATAGATCATGAAACATAGGTAGTAAATCCCCCTTAATAATGTGCCAGCACTTTTTATAGAACTCGACCGGGAACCCATCCGGTCCGAGAGCCTTATTGTTTTTCATTTGTGCAATAGCATCAAACACCTCCTTCTCTGAGAACGGGGCAACCAGGATATCATTATCGGCAGCAGACAATTGAGGCACATCCTCAGTCCTAGACTCATCGAGGGACACACAATTATCCTCCGGAGGTCCAAATAACTGTCTATAATATTCGGTAATATAGGTTTTGAGATTATCCTGACCTAAAATAGTACCCTCATCCTGTTCAAGTTGAAAGATCCGTTTCTTTCTGTGCTTACCATTAGCAATGAGGTGAAAGAATTGAGTATTCGCGTCCCCTTGGACCACTTTGCGGACCTTAGCTCGCAAAGCCCACTTCAATTCTTCTTTGTGGAGAAGTTCTTTCAACCTCTTCTCCGCCTCATTTTTAACCTGGAGCTCAGGAGGCAGCAAAATCGCGGATTCGGCTTTTATGTCCAGGGCCTGTACAAGAGAAAGGAGCCTATCCTTCTCGATCTTATACACCCCACTAAGGTGTTTAGCCCAACCCCATAAGAAACTTCTCAAATGCCTAATTTTATTCTGCCAACGCTCGACCACCATCCTACCTCCTACACCCTTAGCCCATTCCCTGGCTATGAGGTCCAAGAACCCCTCGCGTTCGAACCAGGCCATCTCGAATGAGAAGGTGTTTTTGTTTCCCATATGGTTCGGCTCCCCTGAGTCGACGAACAATGGTGTGTGATCGGAAATTCCCCGCGTGAGAGCTTGCACCGTAACAAGAGGGAACTTCTGTTCCCACTCCACGCTCGCGAGAACTCGATCAAGCTTTTCATATGTCGGGTTTGGCAGAGCATTAGCCCAGGTAAACTTTCTACCAGAAAGCTCTATCTCCCTTAGATCCAAGCTTTCAATAATGGTATTGAACATAAACGACCACCTGCCGTCAAAGTTATCATTATTTTTGTCCTCTCTCCTCCTAATGATATTGAAATCACCCCCGACCAAAATCGGAAGCTGCTCGGACCCACAGATTCGAACAAGGTCCGCCAGAAACTCCGGTTTAAGCTCGGGCTGTGCGGCACCATAAACCGCCACCAAAGCCTAGTTGAACCCATCAACTTTAGACCTAACTCGAAACTTTACCGTGAAGTCGCCCATTACTACACTCCAGACTTCAAGGGAATCGCATCTCACACCCAGTAAGATACCTCCTGATCTTCCTCGTGGAGGAAGGCAATGCCAATCGAAATCAACACCACCCGCAAGAGATGATAGAAACTGCGGCGCAAAATTATCTCTACCGGTTTTCGATAGAGCAATAAAATCTAACCGACGTTCCAGAGAAGCCTCAGCAAGAAACCTTCTTTTAGCCAAGTCTTTCAGACCTCTGCTATTCCAAAAGATTCCTTTCATATTTCGTCATGGAATTTTTTAGTAGTCTGAATCCTAGCACTCCTATGGACTGCAGAATCAGGATAAATCTTTCGTTTCCACTTACGCTTTGGCTTAGTGGGCTCTGTCGTCCGGTCCTCATAACCGGGCTCAACGGAACTAACAGCGGCAACATCTAGGGGCACATCATCGTCCTCAGACTCATGATTAGAAGGTGCTAGATCCGCACACAGATTATCTAGCACTCTAACCCCTAACGCATCAATCTCCTCATCATTCATGGGTTTAACCGCTGCAAGATTACGAATAGTCTCTAAGGCACGCTCCGCCTCCAAATCTAACATATCATTCACCGAATTGGAGATCTCACTATCAGTAACACCTAGTGTAACTCCTAATTGGTTTGCATTATTAATAATCTCCTCATGAGAAAAATGCAATAAAGAATTAGATATGTTGACGGACATACCAGAAGAGATCACAACATCGTGAAGCTTGGCCGCCCTCATAGCGCGCCGCTGCTGCATATCATCCACCTCCGGAAGCTCCTGAACGCGAGCACTCATCCGTCTCCCCGTCGAGACCGTGTCCGGGATCCCGCCAAAGGCAACAACCTCCTCTCTAGTAAACAGAGGAGGCGGCTGCGGGCTCCCAAGCCCCTCGGACAAATGCCCCACGGGTAAGACAAGAGACGGGACAGCTGGGGCCACCTGCCCGCTCCCTCCTCCTGCCCCACCCACCGGCTCAGAGTGAAGCGTCGACGTCGCAGGAGGCACGGTCCTCCTGACCGCAGATGAGGAAGGGAGGTCTAGGGTCACCTGCCCCAACCCCCCCTCCCCCAGCGCCTCGGGAGACGCGGGTGCCACCGCCAGGACCTGAGGAGGAAGAGCCGAGGCCGCCTGCCTCGGGCTCCCACTCCCAACGCTGGCTGACCCCGACGTGACCGGCGTCACTGGCGTCGGGATAGGGAGTGGAGAGGTCAAGGCCACCTGCCCTAACCCCCCTCCCCCAAGGCCCACCTCGAACGTAGAGGACATCATCAGAGCCACGACAACCGATGAAGAAAGGGAAATAGAAGCGACCTCCGGCTCCACTTCCCGAACTGCAGCCACCTCAAAGTCCAACAAAGGAAGCGTGTGTTCAAACACATCATCAGTCTCCGCCCGATCACTCCAAAGTCCGGGAGGCGCAAAAGCAGGCTCAAAGGACCCAAAACGCAATGACGTCATAGGCACCGAAGGTGAGGGTGCCGGCTCAACCCCGGTCCCCTCCTCGGGCAACTGAGCATCTGGGCGAGACCCGGTAGACCCCTCTCGAGTGGAATCGGTCGGTGCCCCCTTGGCTCCTGCACCGCCGTCACTCTCGTGCATATCAACATCATCCCCATTAACCTCCTCAGCAAACAGATCAGCGTCCTCGAACTCTATGTCGAGCGGGAATACCTCTCCCCTATATGTCCAGTGGACCACATCAGGCACGAAATCAACATTCAGAACACTCACCAAGATCCGGGCCACTCCATGAGCACGAGTAAAAGCCATATCCACTCTCTCCGTCTTCCCAACCATGATACCCATACTGGCCACAACTCGAACATCCTGCAAAGGCTTAGATGGGGCCCCAGAAAACCTCAACCAGACCTGCGTAAGCGGCTTTCCTTTAGGCTCCACCTTCGTCCACTCGTGAAACTCCAAAATACACTTAGTACCAGGAACTCTACACAAGCCAAAGCTCAACAGTTTTTGCAAATCATCCACAGATGGGAAATCCACCTTGAAGACATGAGCTTCGAGGCTGACCAGCTCCCACTGGAAGTCACCCGGTGCCAACTCCTGAAGCCTCCGGATAATCTGAGCCTCAGTCACCTCGCCTTGGGTTGCTTTCACAATCTCGGTAGTCAAGCTCTGTGTCTCCTCGGGAATCTCCCTCGCGGCTGGGGACTCGAAGAACAAAAGCTTCGCACAGTATAGCCCATACCTTGTCAGAGCTGGAGCCTGGTCACGCAATAACGGGAACTCTCCCGAAGCATGTGCTGGCTTGCCACACGAGTCACACAGCTCTGCCATGCACTCTGCAATGAAATGGCCCTTCTCACCACAGCGGTAACAAAGCATCGTTTCCTTCTTGCGCGCCCACTTGGACGCCCTCTCTGAATCAGACCTGTCAGACGCCTTAGCCGCAGTCCCAGGCACAGGAACCTCAACATTGGCCAGGGCCGTCACCAGATCCATCGCCTGACTAGTAAGATCAGTAGACTGAGCGTTATCTGCCTCAACAGCTGTAGCCGCATGGTCAACAGCAGCCGGGGGCGGAGGCTGCCGACGATACCTCCCACGGCCACCACCCCGACCACCCCGATGTCCACGGTAGCCACCTCTCTGGCGGTGATCCGGACCGGATGCCCCCTCGACAAAGCCACCAGGAGGCCCGAGAAACGGTCTCTCAGCAGACCCGTCACTTTGCCAAGCATAGCCTCGACCTCCACCAGTAGACGAGGAACCACGGTGCTTTCCGTCTCCATACGCATCAACACCATCATCCCCCCACTGACCTCGGGGCGACTCAAAAGAATCTCTAACTATCGAATTTTGCCCTATCTGCGAAGGCCCTGAACGGTTCTAAGCCGGCCTCGCAACATAGTGCGGCGGCGGAGCGGCCCGAGGCGGACCACCAACCAGGACCGGCACCACTGGTCTCGGGCCAGACCCACCACCCCGACCCATGGCAGTAACCAACGGAGGCGTTGGCACCGTCGGTCGGTGTCCAGTGGGACCTCCTCTTCCCGCCGGTAGCACCGGCGGCCTGGCCGCCGCAAGCACAGGCGGCCGCGGCCCTTGGTTGCCGCTCGCCCGCCCCGTAGCCAGATTAGGAGCAGGAGCACCCCGCCCGGTGCCGGCTACAGCCAGCCCAGCACCGGCTGCGCCAAGCCCCGCACCGGCGGCCCCTCGTCCAGCACCTCCAGGCGGTGGCGGCACGACATCCCTGGCCCTGCTCGTAGCCGCCTGGGACTTCGCCGCCGGCGGCCCTCCCGCTCCTCGGCCTGCCATCGCACGCAGTGGAGGGATCCGACGAGCACGGCCAGGATCGCACGTAGGCAGTACAGGTGTCCCGCGCCGACGAACCCTAGGACGAGATACGACCACGCACGCACGGGAAGACTCAATCACGTCTGTGCATGCAGCAGCCGCGGCTATGCATGTGGCGCCCGGTATGGCCCGGGCCTCATACCCAGCCATCTCCGGCCCATCTAGCAGCGCGTCTACGCACAACGAACCCGGCCCAAACCGGCCCAGCAGCTGGTTCAAACGCTCGCCGCGAGCCGCACGGATCCCGACCGGCGACCTCGACGGTACCGTAGCCGCAGTGGCGTATCTAGGGGGTGGACAGGGTGGTCCATGGACCACCCTGGAATTTCCCCATAATATATATAGCATAGAGAAAAATATATTTTTATAATAAATAAATATATTTATGTGAATATTTTGCATTGGTGGACCACCCTGGCATGTTGGGCTAGCTACGCCACTGCGTAGCCGCCGCCACCGGCAGCGATCCGGCCTTCTCTTCTTAACCACAGTCCATGAGTCCGGATGAATTAAATCGAAAAGCGTGAGGTTTGGAAGTCGTACCTTAGGTAAAGGACCCTTCCACGGCCTGACCGCCGATGCCGCCGTTCTCCGGTGAATGACACGTCGCACCATTTCCTTCCTCTCGTCCGGATGAAGCCCGATCCGCGCCGGATCCTCCACCGGCACAACCTTGTCTACGGTTGTGGCCACCTCATCTTCGTCATAGCCTAAATGAAAGAACTCACAAATCAAATCCAAAGGAGTAGGCGACGGCGGCGAACCCCCTGAATCCTCTCCGTCCCCGTCGGCATCATCCTCGTCCGATGCCAGCAGGGCCCAGAAACGGCCGCCGATGCCCGCCCGGGCCGCCGCCGCGGGGGGACGCGGCGCGACGGTCGCCTCCACGGTCGCCCGGGGAGTCGCCCTAGTCGCCCTCATCAGTTCTGTAAAGCTTGTAGGAAGGAATGTAAAGATGAAATCTTGCCCGGCTGAAACAAATAGGCAACAATGTACCAAATGCTAAAATCGGGTACAGCTAAAATAAGCAATCGTCAGTAGAACAAGCGACAACCAAAAACCAGTATGGCTAAAATAAGTTCTCTTTTTACAAGTTCATACATATTCAACAAGGTTTCTCTTATTTGTGGCATGACAGTAATCCAAAACCGATATCGAGCAAGCTCCTCTATGGTGGCGTCGAGGGCATCAGGTTCGGCCTTGTGTGCCAGCAGCTTGACCACTTGCACAACCAACCTCTGCTTACAGTAGTCCGGCGATTGGAGTCATAGCGGCTGCCGCCGAGCTTGTGCTGCTACAAGAAAAAACTTCCACTTATAGTTTTTTCAAGCAAGATCCAAAGCCATGAAAGCAAGCTGCCAAATAATTACATTATTTGCGTAAGATAGAAGCTCATAAAAGAAGCGCATATAATTAAGCAGCAGCAAGACTCAGAACGAGCAGAGTATCCACACATATGTTCTGATTAGTACAGAGTGAGTAGAATATGTAATTTCTCTTCCATGCACAAGACTTCGAGTTGTAGCAAACTCGTTTCGTCAAGTTTTCTCTAGAAAAAGCTAAAAGATACATGCAGCAGGCTCAGACAATTTCTAGAAATAACTATTCCAAAGCAAGTGTTATACTGAATTTTGAAATATATAGGTAGCTGACAAAACACATTTTTCTACTAGCATGCTTTTTGACTTTCAGTGGGTATCTATAGCACTGTTCAAGAAATCTTTCGATTTATCACTAATCGGGGGTGACCGATAAGATTATGCCTTATCTTTGCCGTTTATCTTTCGGACCGATTTACCGTTCTGAGAAGCGATTTATCGAGAATCTGCTGATAAATCGGACCTATTCATAACACGATGTTTGCAAAAACTATATTTTATTTATGTTTTGTGGACCTTGTTACGAAATTTGTACTATTGTCCTATTTTGTTTGCCATTATACGAGGATTCAAAGGCTAGAAATCAAGGGAACACTTCTGTCAAATAATGTTTTGGTGTTGAATATAGCGTATTTTAGTGTCAGGAAACTGAGATTTGAAAAAAAATATCCGATTAATAGTTGACCGATAAAATCGATTAATCGGCCGATTTCCAATTAATTTCTAATCCCTAGCTGACCGAGATGATAACGATAAGCGATATCCTCAACATTGATCTATAGCAAGATTCCTACTGTGTACAAAATACTAAACAGTGTAATGCCAGGCCAACTACATTTTACACATGGGAAGTTAAATATCTTCCAATGGTGCAACTCGGGCATAACATACTTAGATTTATGAAAGATGATACATGACTCAGATGACTGTACAGGACGATGGAGAAAATCAAGAATGTTACACCATTTTGCTTGCATCAAGGAAAAAGGAGTATTGGATCAAGGAAAAATGAGTACTGGACTATGCATATAAAGACAATAGAAGGCAACACATATGCTCTTCATAAATGATTCTACGGCAGGCAGTCCAAGGACTCTGTCTTAAGTACTGGCCCTCAACAAAAAACTAATCTTCAGAATCAGAATTCAGATGTATGCTTGTAAACAAAATAGGATGCACGATTGATAGTTGTTTGATGCCTGATTAGAACATGGTGTATTTAAAAACTCAGTTCAGGACATGCAAAAGCTCAATTCCAGAACATCTAAAAGCTTCCACTAATTGTGTGCATAAAAAGGCCAAGAACATTCATGATATGCATACACAGCAAACCATCTTCTGATAACTAAAAAACCCTAGGCTGGCATATATATATTTCATGGAAGGAACTCAGTTACATGCACTGCTCCCATACTATTTTCAAGTCTACAAAATGTTGTGAACCAATATCTAGGGAAGCAAAATAATAAAGAAAATAGCAATGCATGCTTCTGGTTGTTCCCAATGATTTTTGGTGTGGAAGCTTATGTTCCTTTTCAAATATCAATGCCTTACATATCAGTATGAAGGAAAATAATAAGGAAATATTTGGCTTAACTAACAGAAATGATTTTTTCTTAATAATGACATCAGCTACGTCACTGTATGTGCAAACCCCTCATGGTTGGCCAGGGCAGAATGTGTACCCAGCAGATCAACAAATGATTACACACCAAGGGACGATTCTTAAGGATGAGACTGTTGGATTCTTGTGATAATGCTTCGACATGTACACATCCTGCTTGATACTACTAGTTAATACTCCCTCCGTTTCAAAATAGATGACTCAACATTGTAGTAACTTTATACTAAAATTAGTACAAAGTTGAGTCATCTATTTTGGAACGGAGGGAGTAGATGTCATAAAATTGTGTAATAGCATAGTGATGCATGTAACTATTTGTTTCAGATATTAATATCTTCAACTCACAGAATGTAATGAACTTCAATATCTGAATTGCCTTGAAAGATATAGGTATTTCTACTGCTGGTCCTAGTTTTGGTATAAACTTCGTTTCGGAACGGCTACATCCTAGAATTGCTTCAGGACAGCTTTTTATTAACTGATCATAAGATAGATGATTGTTATTATTATCTAAGCTGACTCTTGCCCTTTCACATAATAAGGGATCATCAAGTGCAGCTCCAGCTAAAGTAAATTTGCTTATTACATCGTGAATAACTTACTTTAGCCTTCAAACTTTTCTAATTCGAGTTGCTCAGAACTGAGGATATCTTCAGTTGTCTTTGGAGTTTGAATTAGTTAGCCACATCAAGTGTAAGTGTTGTGACACTCCAGTCCTGTCTAAAACTACCCATGACTTGCCAAGGAATTTGCCAAACAAAGAAGCGCCATTCTTGTGTGTCTCTATGTGCTCAAACTTATTTACTACTGAAAATTCATTAGAACATAAAGACTTCTGTACAATCTTTCATGGCAGGCTTCCACTCATTAAGTGCTACTCCCTCTGTAAAGAAATATAAGAGCATTTAGATCATTACTTTAGTGATCTAAACGCTCTTATATTTCTTTATGGAGGGAGTACATTTTTTTTCGAATGCTATTAACGGTTACATTGTGGAGAAAACCTCACAAAACAATCATATATATATATATATATATATATATATATATATATATATATATATATATATATATATATTCTGAAAAGCAGATGTTGGACAAACACCGGTAGGAGTTAGGATCCTACCTGGTCTAGGGCGCAGGTTGTACGGGAAGGGGGAGGGTTGATGGAGATGCGATCGCGGCTGCCGGCGGCGGGGCGCCGTGGCGCGATGAAGAAGAGGCGGCGGCGGCGCAAGAGGCGGCTAGGGTTAGGTCTCCCGGCTCCCTTCGGGAAGCCGAGCAAATAATGATTGCTTCTTGCTTGATTAGATTGATACATCTCCTCTCCTTATATAGAGAGGTTTACTTGACTCCTAAGAAAACGATCCTAATAACGATTAGATAATTGGGCTAAGCCCCTAATAACGATAAGATAACTTGGGCCACAACCCACTGGGCTAAGCCCCTAATATGCCGGTCATAACACTTCTCCCCGCCTGCACAAACAGCTCGTCCTCGAGCTGTAAGGTGGGGAAGCACTTGCTGAACTCCTCGAGTTGATCAACCAGCGTCAAACACCTTCGCGACAGCTGGGGCGGCCAGGTCGGCGGCGACGGCGTCCTCCTCAATGTAGTCTGCAACCTCCAGGTAGAAGAGTCACGGGCAGACGTGGCCGAGCGTGTAGGGCTCGTTGCAGTTGAAGCACAACCCTTGGCGGCGACGCTCGAGTAGCTCGGCCGTGAGCCGGCGGAACGGCGCGCCGCGGTCGCGACGAGGGGTGCCGTGGAAGCCTGAGCAGGCCCACCCTGCGCGGGAACATCGGACCAGGGTAGCGGCCCAACGGCCCGGGACGGTGATGCCTGCTGGATGGCCACCGCGCGGCGCTTGAATGCGCGGGCGTAGTACATGGCCGTCTAGAGATCCGGGGGTCCCCAAAGCTCCACGTCCACGCGGATGTGATCCGGAAGTCCACCGACGAAGAGGTCGGCCCGCTGCTGTGCCGTCATGCCCGACGCGTGGCATGCCAGGGCCTGGAAACGGTCGGCGAAGTCCTGAACCGTGGAGGTGAAGGGAAGGCGGCCTAGCTCTGCCAGGCGGCTCCCGCGGATCAGTGGCCCAAAACGAAGGAGGCAGAGCTCGTGGAAGCGCTCCCAAGGGGCATGGTACCCTCGTCCTGCTCAAGGGCATAGTACCAGGTCTGTGCCGCGCCACGGAGGTGGTAAGAGGCGAGCTAGGTACGTTCCGAGGCGAGGGTGCACTACCCGCGAAAGAACTGCTCGCACTGGTTGAGCCAGTTGAGGGGGTCCTCTGTGCCGTCATAAGTGGCGAAGTCCAGTTTGGCAAACCGCGGCGGTGTCTGAGTCAGAGCGCCGTGGCCGACTGGCTCGGAGGTGCGAAGCAGCGATGATTGGGGCGCCCGGTCAGTATGGTCGCGGCCCGTGGAGTGCCCCGCCGAGCCGGAGGGATCGCCGAACTGCAGAGTGGGTGCCGGCGGGTCTCCAGCCAACGTGTAGACGGGTGGCGGCGATGATCCGGTCAGCCAGGCCGGTATTGGGGACGGCGATGGCGGGAAGCGCACTTGCTGGATCGATACGCCTCCCTGCGAGGGTGACCCAGGCCCCATGCTGGGTGGTGGCGGGGCCGGCACCTGCGGTGGCTGCTACCTCTTGAGCACTGCATTGGATTTCCTTGAAGAGGAAAGGTGATGCAGCACAGTAGCGTAAGTATTTCCCTCAGTGTTTGAGAACCAAGGTATCAATCCAGTAGGAGGCTATGTGACGCCCCCGATTCAATCATACACTAATCATGCACGCAAATGTGTACGATCAAGATCAGGGACTCACCGGAAGATATCACAACACAACTCTAAAACATAAATAAGTCATACAAGCATCATAATACAAGCCAGGGGCCTCGAGGGCTCGAATACAAGTGCTCAATCATAGACGAGTCAGCGGAAGAAACAATATCTGAGTACAGACATAAGTTAAACAAGTTGCCATAAGATGGCTAGCACAAACGGGGATACAGATCGAACGAGGCGCAGGCCTCCTGCCTGGGATCCTCCTAACTACTCCTGGTCATCATTAGCGGGCTGCACGTAGTAGTAGGCACCTCCAGTGTAGTAGGAGTCGTCGTTGACGGTGGCGTCTGGCTCCTGGACTCCATAGTCTGGTCGCAGCAATCGGGTAGAGAAATGGGAAAAAGGGGAAACAAGGCAACCGTGAGTACTCATCCAAAGTACTCGCAAGCAAGGAGCTACACTACATATGCATGGGTATATGTGTAAAGGGCCATATGAGTGGACTGAACTGCAGAATGCCAGAATAAGAGGGGGATAGCTAATCCTATCGAAGATTACGCTTCTGGCAGCCTCCGTCTTGCAGCATATAGAAGAGACTAGACTGAAGTCCTCCAGGTAGCATCGCATAGCATAATCCTACCCGGCGATCCCCTCCTCGTTGCCCTGTTAGAGAGCGATCACCGGATTGTATCTGGCACTTGGAAGGGTGTGTTTTATTAAGTATCCGGTTCTAGTTGTCATAAGGTCAAGGTACAACTCCGGGTCGTCCTTTTACCTGGGGACATGACTATTCGAATAGATTAACTTCCATGCAGGGGTGCACCACATAACCCAACACGCTCGATCCCATTTGGCCGGATACACTTTTCTGGGTCATGCCCGGCCGCGGAAGATCAACACGTCGCAGCCCCACCTAGGCACAACAGAGCGGTCAATACGTCGGTCTAAATCCTATGCGCGCAGGGGTCTGGGCCCATCGCCCATTGCACACCTGCACGTTGCGTACGCGGCCGGAGAGCAGACCTAGCAACCTCCATTACAAAGGAAGTCACGTTACGCGGTCCAACCCGGCGCGTGCCACTCAGTCGCTGACGTCACGAAGGCTTCGGCTGATACCACGACGTCGAGTGCCCATATCTTTCCCATGTAGTTGGTTAGTGCGTATAGACCAAATGGCCACACTCAGATCAAATACCAAGATCTCGTTAAGCGTGTTAAGTATTCGCGAACGCCGACCAGGGTCAGGCCCACCTCTCACCCAGGTAGTCTCAACCTGCCCTGCCGCCCCGCCACAAAGATCCACATAGAGGGCCGTCGGAACAAAGGTCCTTTCAGCCCCCAATCCGTGAATCACTCGCGGGTACTCCTCGAGCCGACCCAACTTTAGTCATCACATGTATCATGTATAAAGTATAGTATATACCCGTGATCACCTCCCGAGTGATCACGGCCCGATAGTATAGCACAACAGACGGACAAGAATGTAGGGCCACTGATGGAAAACTAGCATCCTATACTAAGCATGTAGGATTGCAGGTAAAGGTAACAACAGTAGTAGCAAGGACAGGCTATGCATCAGAATAGGATTAACCGAAAGCAGTAACATGCTACACTACTCTAATGCAAGCAGTATAGAGAAGAGTAGGTGATATCTGGTGATCAAGGGGGGGCTTGCCTGGTTGCTCTGGCAAGAGAGAGGGGTCGTCAACTCCGTAGTCGTACTGGGTAGTAGCGGCGTCGGTCTCGGTGTCTAGCGAGAGAAGAAGGGGGAAGAAACAATAAATATTTAAGCAAACAGATGCATAGAGATGCATGACATGACAAGTATCGGTGCTAGGGGTGCCCTAACGCGGTATGAGGTGATACCGGTGAAGGGGGGTGTCACATCCCTAGCTTTACCTTGGCCTTGGACTAGCTTGGTTGTTGCATCATGTTTAAATTCAAATGAAATTTGAATTGGGGAATTTTCAAAGCCTCAGAAACCTTTTAAAAATAACCAACATTTAAATCTCATCAAATGAGTCCAAGGAAATGTTCCTGTTATTCTGTAAAAAATATTGGCAAGAGGTAAAATTCAAACCAATATTTTTGGAGTTTCAGAAATATTATTTTGGGCATTTGAAATTAATTCAATAACTATTTCAATTGGATCTATATTTATTATATAATAAATATATGTTCAATAATTCTGAAAATTGTTGTGTGGATTTGGATAAGTCCATTTAGTTCACACAATTATTTTTATGAATTTTGAAAATGGTTTGGTCTTGAACTAAATCAAAACATAATAGCAAAAACAGAAAACAGAACAAAAATAGAAAATAAATTAGAAAGAGAGAGAGAGAGAAGGACTCACCTGGGTCTTCTTACCTGGCGGCCCAACAAACCAGCCCAGCCCACCAGGGGCATCCTTGTCTTCAACCTCTGCCTACTGGCAGAGGCAAGGCCGAGCACGGCGCCACGGCACGCCACGCCGGCAGCTGCCTGCCTGGCTCCTCCTCGTCGCGCCTAGACAGCACCACGACACCCCCTGGCCCCCTCTCACTTTCCCCTCCTTCCTTTGCTTCGCCCCCTTCCTCTGGCCTCTCCTCCTCGCGCCGCCGAGCACACCCGAGACCACCGACGCCATTCGCCGCGCTCACCGCCACCCCCTCACCTCTCTGACGCGGCCCCGAGCTCCACCGTGCCTCCCTCGTCCTCCACCTCATCTCACGCGACCGGAAGAGCCCCTATGTGTCGCCATCGTCGTCATCATCACCGACAGCCACCGGAGATCGCCATCGCCGATTCGACACCTCCGAGCGTCCCCGGGCCCGCTAACCATCCCTACGGCACCGACGTGAGCTCTGCCACCGTTTTCCCCTTATTCCCGTGGCATGTAGCTCGCCGTAGCATCACTCTCCGCCGTGCCCGCGAGCTTCACGCCGCCGGCGAAGTCGTCACCGTGGCTAGATCAAGCCCAGCTTGCCCCTGAGCACGTCATCGCACTCGTGCTGCTCCCAGGAGCCGAACTAGACCACCCGTTCGTCCCACAGTGCACCACAACGCCAATTCCAAGCACGCCCGAGGTCCAGCAGCCGCTGAGCTCGACGCCGGCGAGGATTACGGCCACCCCAGCTCGCCCCGTTTGCACCGTTGGATGCGCGGGATCACCAGCTTTCCGTAGAGCCCAACGGCGCCTCGAATGGTTCCCTGTATCGCCTTTCCGAGCAGCCCCGCCGTTTCTATCGTCGCCGGCGACAAGCCGTCGGCGAGATCCTGGTGACGCTGACGTGGCGCCGTCATTAGGGGCTAATAGCCCAGCTAATTAACCCTCTCTCACACTGACGGATGGGCCCCACTCTGTAATTAACCTGGTTTAGTTTCTGTTTAGTTTTAACTAACCACAAGGGCCCCACATGTCAGTTTGACCTGGCCACGTCACCTCTTGACCAGACCCCACCTGTCTGTGACACTAGCTTGTTCTGGGTCACTGACTAGTGGGCCCCACTGGTCAGATTTGACCTGGACCGGTCTATTGACCCTGCTGACGTCACCCAGACGCAGGCTGATGCAGTAATTGATTTTCTGGATTTAAAGTAATTAGAAAATTCCAGAAATATCCAAAACTTTGAAAAATCATAGAAATTCAACCGTAACTCCAAATAAGATAAATTATATATGAAAAATTATCAGAAAAATTCAAGGAATCCATCTGTACCATTTTCATGCATGTTTGAACAATGTGTGTCCTCTGTTTTGGACAAAACAAATAAAGGGCATTTAAATAATCATATATGGGGTTGGAATTTGAATCTTGTACTCAAACCAACTTCATTTAAATCATAGCTAGATGCATTAACTCAAATCATAGCATATTGCCATGTCATGATCATGCATCATATTGTTGCATTGCATTGATTGTGTCCTTCTTTGTTTGCCGGTAACCGTCCCCTCTCAGTCGACGATGTTTCCGACGATGTGATCGATGACACCGATGAAGAGCTATATTATCTTCAGAAGTGCCAGGCAAGCAAAACTCCCTTGTTCATTCTGATACAACCCCACTCTCTCACTCCTGCTCTCTTTTACTGCATTAGGATAACACCGTTTCAACTGTTACATGCTGCGGTAGCTGAACCCCTTTCCTCTGCATGACCTGTCATTGCCACAGTAAATAGATGAAACCCACTAGTATGAGTAGGAATTGTTTGAGCCCTGATGTGCCTACTCATTGATGCTTGTTGTCATGCCTGCTACTGCTTAGAGTTGAGTCCGGTCTGATTCATCGGGAATGAATGGAACGTGGTGAACATGTCCTACCATTGAGAGCTAAGTGTGTGAACACGATTTGGTAAAGGTAGCGGTGGGAGGCCATGTAGGAGTACATGGTGGGTTGTCTCATTGCAGCCGTCCTTAGGAACTGAGTTCTGTGTTTGTGATCCATGAACAGTTACTACCACACATTGGGCTCCGGGCGCTCCAAGCTCTCTCGACTTATTAATCAACTCGATCTCTGTCCAGGAGTTGCAACTAGTTTCTGGTGTTGGTAGGTAGTGTTAGTAGTCTACCAAGTGGCACCCGGTACAGGTGGGCTTGGGACAGACTAGGCACAGTGGCCCGGTGTACCAAGTGGCACCCGGATGGTGGGCTTGGGAACCCTGTACACATCGTTTGGGGCCGTGAGCGACACCCCGGCCGGATTTCCTTGCGGATGGAACCCGAATAGGCGATAAACCTGGACGAGAGACTTGTTGATTATTCAGGTCGTGGCCGACTCCCTCGCCCGGCTTCCGCTTGAAGGTTGCCGAGGTACATGACGTGTACAGGGCTATAAGTGGCGAGAGCGTGTGTGAAGAAGTACACCCCTGCAGGGTTATCATTATCTATTCGAATAGCCGGATTCCTCGGATATGGAAACTTGGACCCCTCGCATAGTTCATAGACAAGTGAAAGTGGATTCTCTAAAACTCGCAAGATAAGCGTGAGTGCTATGGATGGCGTTCTCGCAGGGAGGCGGGAGCGGATCCATAGTGGTGTATTGGTATGGTGAATTTGTGGACTCGTGTGCGCCACCTCAAAAGAGTTACTTGTAGTCGTAGTTCAGGTTAGCCACTGAGTCAAAGCTGGCTTGCTGCAGTTAAACTCCACCACCCCCTTTGTTGATACCGATGCATATGTAGTTAGTTCTGATGTAAGTCTTGCTGGGTACATTTGTACTCACGTTTGCTTATTTTATGTTTTGTAGAGAGACTTCAGTCCCGCTAGTAGTTCCGCTTGGACTTCGATGTTTAGCTTGTTACCTCAGCTACGATCTTGTGCCCTCGGCAGGATCTGGTAGATAGTCAGGCTTCTCAGCCTTCTTCATTTGTAGTTGTCTGTACTCAGACAAGTTAAGCTTCCGCATGTGCTTGTTGCTTGTGTTCTCTGTATGTTGGGTCATGAGACCCATGTTTGTAATATCTCGCTCTTCGGAGCCTAATGAATAAATACTTGAGTCGTAGAGTCTTGTTGTGATGCCATGTTGTATGTACTCATATCGGGCATATTGTGTGTATGATTGAAATGCTTGGTATGAGTGGGATCCGACAATCTAGTTGTTTATCCTTGGCAGCCTATCATATGGGGAAATGTAGTCTAGTGCTTTCTGAGCGATAGTAGTCCGCTATAGCCCGGTTCACCGGAGTCCTGCTAGCCCAGCACTACTGCTCAGGACACTTGACTGGCCGGCATGTGTTTCACTTCGTTCCTGTGTCTGTCCCTTCGGGGAAATGTCACGCGGTGACATCCGGAGTCCTGCCTAGCCTGCTACAGCCCGGGTTACCGGAGTCCTGTTAGCCCAGTGCTACAGCCCGGATTCACACGCTGTTGACCGACATGCTCGAGGTTGATTCATGTATGCCTGTCCCCATGGGTTAGTGCCGCTTTGGGTTCATGACTAGCCATGTAGGCCCGGGTTCTTTGTCATATGGATGCTAGCGACACTATCATATACGTGAGCCAAAAGGCGCAAACGGTCCCGGGCCAGGTAAGGTGGCACCCGTGGGAATACCGTGCGTGAGGCCACAAAGTGATATGATGTGTTACATGCTAGATCGGTGTGACCTAGGATCGGGGTCCTGACAGCTTTGGTATCAGAGCCTGACTGCCTGTAGGATTACCAAGCCAAACTGGTCGAAGTCGTGTTTAGAAATGCTCTAGTTATATAAGGGAATTGATTGTGGAGGAGAACGTAAGGCTCTTTTTACTTCTTATACCTCATGGCCTTCTGATCTGAGTCAACCTCTTCTCTTCTACAGGGGTTAAGAACTAGGCTTCTCTTCTATCTCTCAGGATGACGTGTTACTAAACCGTAGTTGCCTAGGATTGTTGAGTTCAAGCCTCAGTTCAGTTCCTACTACTTCCATATGTTCATAGCTGGCCTCAGAACCTTGATATTATGATGTTGTTAAGTGGTTATGCCACCATTTTTTGCAGGTTGTCTCAAATCTTTTTGAGCAATTACAGCCGTTATGCTGTCCGAGTCATCCGAGGTTTCTAAACAATCTGATGCATTTGCAAATCCCTTCTTTCCATTCCGATGTCTCTTTGGGCCAGTTTAACCACACTAATCGGTGAGTTGAGGTACTTTGTTGCCTCGACATATATGTTGGAGCTAGTATTATGACCCTAGGCATCTTAGAGGATCACTCACTAATCTAGCTATGTTTTGTGTTTCCAGTGTGATGAATCTGGCCACCATTCTCGAAAGCATCCCGTGATGCCATTTAGTTAGTAGGTATTCTATTCCTGGGTTCTTGAACCCGAGATTCACCCTACTTACCTCATGTTGATAGTGTTGCTAGTTCCTTTAGGATATTAGTAACCTTTTCATTAGTCCTCGAGGTCCGTGGTATTTCCTTCTTCCAAATACTATGAACCACTTATGGCAGAAGTTCTTGAACCAAAGGATCACAACCAGAGTGCTCTTGATGAGTTCTCCATTCTATATTGTAGCTCTGCCAGTTCTACCTTTCTGCATGGGTTATCCGGAAGAAATATGTTGAACTCGTTCGACATACTAATCTATGCATCCACAACTCAGAAAGTTATATGTTCCCTGAGTTGTCCCCCCTTCAGTTATATTCCGACCTTCATCTATCAATTGATAGTAAGGAGTATTTGGCAATCGTGTTTATCAATGCCTATTACTCTAGTGGTCCGTCAAGTCATTCTATTTCAGAATGACTAGGAGAAACAAACTCCAGTACCTCATCCATATCTAGGATTGGGTCAAAGCAATTGTACTTCGCAGATCAAAATGCCAACCCAGCTTTTGCTCTGTTCTACCTCGGAGTATTACCCCCTTTATGTCATGATTGTCATGAGAATTGCACCATCTCTCATGAATTTTTGACGCAGTGATACCTCTCACCATCATTATTCATTCCTCGGTCTCCGTGTTGTTGTGACCGGAATGCCGACAAGTGAACCATGATGTGTGAAATCAATACTCCTAGCAACCCAGTTGCTTGGTAGTTAATGGACAATAATTTCATTCTTAGCGTGTTGGTTATTCAATCATCATTCTAAGATTAATCGTGCTACCTAGTCATTATTTCCGGGTGCACTCATCGACTAATGAGTTAGGATTGTGACAATCCCTCGCTCCTTGACCATATCGTCTTGCCCTGAAAAGCAAGATTGTTCTCGAGCTTAATAACATATCGGTGGTTTGTGATTTTTCGAATATCTTCTCGGAAGTATTACCAGGTTGTTCCCTGATCGCTATGTTGAGTTCATGATCATGTTGGGTTTTCTTTAAACCATCCATTCTCCAAGAATCTGTGTTGGATACCCCTGAGCGAGTTGGTTAAGCCGAACAACAACTTGGGGAGTTGGAAGATAAAAGCTTGTCTGACTTAGTTCATGTTAAGGGATATCTTTGTGTGTATGTGTGTTGAAGAAAGATGATATCTTCATCGATTGTTCCTTGTGACCGGTTGTTGGATCTATTGTCTTGTCAAAGCTCTGACTTGAGTATGGGCTATCGTCAAGTCAAATCAGAACCAACGATGTCCGTAATGTTGTCTTACTCGTGGTTGATTCCTCGAGCATACACCATTACATCTTTTGGTCTGACCAATACTATCACATTGTTCACATAATGGTGGAAGTCCAGTGATATGGAAATTCTGATGAGTTGTTGTTGGGCCCATCAACAACATCTTGTATCCACCATGATTCGTGTTAAACATTAAGCTAGTGTTGGAAACTTTATAAACAATGCCTTCATGTTCTGTTCATGAAGCATATGTTTGGATGAAAGTAGTGACCTCCTCTAAGTTCACGTGCAATCGATGTAAGTTGCCGCCGTGAATTCGAGAAAGCTTGTTTTTGCTTCCCCTGGAATCATCCCAAGTCATTCATGCATATGTGCGAAGTATCCTGTGGTTTGGAGACTTGCAACCTTCATTTCATACGTTCCCTAGCACCCCAAGCCACTGATTGACTTGTTCAAGGAAAAGAAGTCTAGCGCGCGTAAAGACATCGAAATCCCTGATGATGGTTCCCCACCTGAACTCGGTAGTGTTTCATTATAAGACTACTACGTGGTCATACTTGTCTGGGACAGTGTGTTCACAAGTTTGTAGCAGAACCAGCTCATGTTTTGGAGCTTGCTATCGCTGTTCATTCCCTGAGAATCTCGCAACATCGTCTCGTCGATTTGTGTTGCAAACCTTCATTTTCCTTTCTAGACTCGATGAGTCTGGAATATCCTGACACCAACCAGATCTGAATCCCAGGCAGATATGATGGTTGGAACACACTCCAAGAACTATAATATTGGTCTCTCTGTAACTGGTAAAGTGGATGTCGTGGCCAACACACCCAGCTGGAAGACCTATTATTGCAGTATCTTGATTGAGGAAGTTGGCCACCTCCCCATAAGGATTTCTTAGGATTTACTCCAGAAATTGTTCCTTATGGATCTATTGTATTCCGAAGTACGACCACTACTTGATGGCTATGTTGATGCTTTAAAGCATGACCGTGGTAACCAGTACATCAAGGAGAACATTAGAAGCGGAGTGCTAAATGTCTCTCGGCCGATCATCCAGATTTTGTTCCCTTGGCCTCGCTAAGGTGAAATCTAAGAAAGTGTTATCTTCCTTTGCATCTGCATCATCCATCACCACTCATCATGGTGGTATGTTGTGTTGCCAGGATCCTTGACACGGATATTGGTA
The DNA here is from genome assembly GCF_018294505.1 of Triticum aestivum. NCBI lineage: Eukaryota > Viridiplantae > Streptophyta > Magnoliopsida > Poales > Poaceae > Triticum > Triticum aestivum. The sequence goes on along the minus strand of NC_057806.1, from coordinate 34,722,053 downwards.
AAACCTTGATGAGTATGGAAATGCTCAAGTTCTTGAGAGCATGCTCAGGCACTAGGTTATGATGTTGTTGTTAACTGGAATGTGCCTCCGTCCTCTCAGTGGTTCGATAGCCATCCAATTGGTGGAATCACCTTTGCCGGTGAACCTTCTCCCCAATTACTAGAATCATTCCCAACATTGCATTTTGTTCCCAGCTTGCACCCACCTTTATGCCATCCTACTATGGTCTGCCTTCTTAGTAATTGGTATTCAGGATCATCTTCAAAAGTGGACTTACCATGGGTCCCATCCATTTCCGATGATAAGCAAAATCATCCATTGCGTTTTCTTCAACAAGGGAGTCAACATCATCCTTTCTAGTCCAAGTATGTCATTCTTTTGAACTCCTTCAAATGATCGATTGTGATTGCCTTAGGCTGGTATAAAGAGTTTCAGTGATCTTTGTATCAAAAGTAATTCTTTTTGCCACTTAAGGGAATAGTTCTACGAGTCACCTCTTCTAGGGTGCCCCATTATGGGATCATGGCAATTATTTCCTCGCCACCTTGACACCATCCACCATCTCTCTAAACGTGGGATTGTTGCCCACCAAATCAAACCTCGTCGTTTGTTCTTCCATCCCTCTCGATGTGTTTTGTGTCTCAACTCAAGATGTTTCAACATCTCATTCTGCAAGTTGATCTTGTATAGCTCGATCTTCGAGAAGATCAATCCTAGTAGAGTTTCTTTTCGTCATCATCGCATGGATGAAGATCGCATAAGCGAGGATGTCAAGTTCAATGTTTGCAACGAATCAACAACCTTATGAGGTGCAGCCTGGATCGCGAAGATCGTGTCGGCTTTGTGTCCCCTCTGTCTTCTTACCTCACGTCTTGAATCTCGGGCCGAGATTCTTGTTTAGTGGGGGTGAGTTGTCACATCCCTAGCTTTACCTTGGCCTTGGACTAGCTTGGTTGTTGCATCATGTTTAAATTCAAATGAAATTTGAATTTGGGAATTTTCAAAGCCTCAGAAACCTTTTAAAAATAACCAACATTTAAATCTCATCAAATGAGTCCAAGGAAATGTTCCTATTATTCTGTAAAAAATATTGGCGAGAGGTAAAATTCAAACCAATATTTTTGGAGTTTCAGAAATATTATTTTGGGCATTTGAAATTAATTCAATAACTATTTGAATTGGATCTATATTTATTATATAATAAATATATGTTCAATAATTCTGAAAATTGTTGTGTGGATTTGGATAAGTCCATTTAGTTCACACAATTATTTTTATGAATTTTGAAAATGGTTTGGTCTTGCACTAAATCAAAACATAATAGCAAAAACAGAAAACAGAACAAAAATACAAAATAAATTAGAAAGAGAGAGAGAGAGAGAAGGACTCACCTGGGTCTTCTTACCTGGCGGCCCAACAAACCAGCCCAGCCCACCAGGGGCATCCTTGTCTTCAACCTCTGCCTACTGGCAGAGGCAAGGCCGAGCACGGCGCCACGGCGCGCCACGCCGGCAGCTGCCTGCCTGGCTCCTCCTCGTCGCGCCTAGACAGCACCACGACACCCCCTGGCCCCCTCTCACTTTCCCCTCCTTCCTCTGCTTCGCCCCCTTCCTCAGGCCTCTCCTCCTCGCGCCGCCGAGCACACCCAAGACCACCGACGCCGTTCACCGCGCTCACCACCACCCCCTCACCTCTCTGACGCGGCCCCGAGCTCCACCGTGCCTCCCTCGTCCTCCACCTCATCTCACGCGACCGGAAGAGCCCCTATGTGTCGCCATCGTCGTCATCATCACCGACAGCCACCGGAGATCGCCATCGCCGATTCGACACCTCCGAGCGTCCCCGGGCCCGCTAACCATCCCTACGGCACCGACGTGAGCTCTGCCACCGTTTTCCCCTTATTCCCGTGGCATGTAGCTCGCCGTAGCATCACTCTCCGCCGTGCCCGCGAGCTTCACGCCGCCGGCGAAGTCGTCACCGTGGCTAGATCAAGCCCAGCTTGCCCCTGAGCACGTCATCGCACTCGTGCTGCTCCCAGGAGTCGAACTAGACCACCCGTTCGTCCCACAGTGCACCACAACGCCAATTCCAAGCACGCCCGAGGTCCAGCAGCCGCTGAGCTCGACGCCGGCGAGGATTACGGCCACCCCAGCTCGACGCCGGCGAGGATTACGGCCACCCCAGCTCGCCCCGTTTGCACCGTTGGATGCGCGGGATCGTCAGCTTTCCGTAGAGCCCAACGGCGCCTCGAATGGTTCCCTGTATCGCCTTCCCGAGCCGCCCCGCCGTTTCTGTCGTCGCCGGCTACAAGCCGTCAGCGAGATCCCGGTGACGCTGACATGGCACCGTCATTAGGGGCTAATAGCCCAGCTAATTAACTCTCTCTCACATTGACGGATGGGCCCCACTCTCTAATTAACCTGGTTTAGTTTCTGTTTAGTTTTAACTAACCACAAGGGCCCCACATGTCAGTTTGACCTGGCGACGTCACCTGTTGACCGGACCCCACCTGTCTGTGACACTAGCTTGTTCTGGGTCACTGACTAGTGGGCCCCACTGGTCAGGTTTGACCTGGACCGGTTTGTTGATCCTGCTGACGTCACCCAGACGCAGGCTGATGCAGTAATTGATTTTTTGGATTTAAAGTAATTAGAAAATTCTAGAAATATCCAAAAGTTTGAAAAATCATAGAAATTCAACCGTAACCCCAAATAAGATAAATTATATATGAAAAATTATCAGAATAATTCAAGGAATCCATCTGTACCGTTTTCATGCATGTTTGAACAATGTTAGTCGTCTGTTTTGGACAAAACAAATAAAGGACATTTAAATAATCATATATGGGGTTGGAATTTGAATCTTGTACTCAAACCAACTTCATTTAAATCATAGCTAGATGCATTAGCTCAAATCACAGCATATTGCCATGTCATGATCATGCATCATATTGTTGCATTGCATTGATTGTGTCCTTCTCTGTTTGCCGGTAACCGTCCCCTCTTAGTCGACGATGTTTCCGACGATGTGATCGATGACACCGATGAAGAGCTATATTATCTTCAGAAGTGCCAGGCAAGCAAAACTCCCTTGTTTATTTCGATACAACCCCACTCTCTCGCTCCTGCTCTCTTTTACTGCATTAGGACAACACCGTTTCAACTGTTACATGCCGCGGTAGCTGAACCCCTTTCCTCTGCATGACCTGTCATTGCCACAGTAAATAGATGAAACCCACTAGTATGAGTAGGAATTGTTTGAGCCCTGATGTGCCTACTCATTGATGCTTGTTGTCATTCCTGCTACTGCTTAGAGTTGAGTCCGGTCTGATTCATCGGGAATGAATGGAATGTGGTGAACATGTCCTACCGTTGAGAGCTAAGTGTGTGAACACGATTTGGTAAAGGTAGCGGTGGGAGGCCATGTAGGAGTACATGGTGGGTTGTCTCATTGCAGCCGTCCTTAGGAACTGAGTTCTGTGTTTGTGATCCATGAACAATTACTACCACACATTGGGCTCCGGGCGCTCCAAGCTCTCTCGACTTATTAATCAACTCGATCTCTGTCCAGGAGTTGCAACTAGTTTCTGGTGTTTGTAGGTAGTGTTAGTAGTCTACCAAGTGGCACCCGGTATAGGTGGGCTTGGGACAGACTAGGCACAGTGGCCCGGTGTACCAAGTGGCACCCGGATGGTGGGCTTGGGAACCCTGTACACATCGTTTGGGGCCATGAGCGACACCCCGGCCGGATCTCCTTGCGGATGGAACCCGAATAGGCGATAAACCTGGACGAGAGACTTGTTGGTTAGTCAGGCCGTGGCCGACTCCCTCGCCCGGCTTCCGCTTGAAGGTTGCCGAGGTACATGACGTGTACAGGGCTATAAGTGGCGAGAGCGTGTGTGAAGAAGTACACCCCTGCAGGGTTATCATTATCTATTCGAATAGCCGGATTCCTCGGATATGAAAACTTGGACCCCTCGCATAGTTCATAGACAAGTGAAAGTGGATACTCTAAAACTCGCAAGATAAGCATGAGTGCTATGGATGGCATTCTCGCAGGGAGGCGGGAGCGGATCCATAGTGGTGTATTGGTATGGTGAATTTTTGGACTCGTGTGCGCCACCTCAAAAGAGTTACTTGTAGTCGTAGTTCAGGTTAGCCATTGAGTCAAAGCTGGCTTGCCGCAGTTAAACTCCACCACCCCCTTTGTTTATACCGATGCATATGTAGTTAGTTCTGATGTAAGTCTTGCTGGGTACATTTGTACTCATGTTTGCTTATTTTATGTTTTGTAGAGAGACTTCAGTCTCGCTAGTAGTTCCGCTTGGACTTCGATGTTTAGCTTGTTACCTCAGCTACGATCTTGTGCCCTCGGCAGGATCTGGTAGATAGTCAGGCTTCTCAGCCTTCTTCATTTGTAGTTGTCTGTACTCAGACAAGTTAAGCTTCCGCATGTGCTTGTTGCTTGTGTGCTCTGTATGTTGGGTCATGAGACCCATGTTTGTAATATCTCGCTCTTCGGAGCCTAATGAATAAATACTTGAGTCGTAGAGTCTTGTTGTGATGCCATGTTGTATGTACTCATATCTGGCGTATTGTGTGTATGATTGAAATGCTTGGTATGAGTGGGATCCGACAATCTAGTTGTTTATCCTTGGCAGCCTATCATATGGGGAAATGTAGTCTAGTGCTTTCTGAGTGATAGTAGTCCGCTACAGCCCGGTTCACCGGAGTCCTGCTAGCCCAGCACTACTGCTCAGGACACTTGACTGGCCGGCATGTGTTTCACTTCGTTCCTGTGTCTGTCCCTTCGGGGAAATGTCACGCGGTGACATCCGGAGTCCTGCCTAGCCTGCTACAGCCCGGGTTACCGGAATCCTGTTAGCCCAGTGCTACAGCCCGGATTCACACGCTGTTGACCGACATGCTCGAGGTTGATTCATGTATGCCTGTCCCCATGGGTTAGTGCCGTTTTGGGTTCACGACTAGCCATGTCGGCCCAGGTTCTTTGTCATATGGATGCTAGCGTCACTATCATATACGTGAGCCAAAAGGCGCAAACGGTCCCGCCAGGTAAGGTGGCACCCGTGGGAATATCGTGCGTGA